>NC_028640.1:54540482-54683374 GCF_001406875.1 Solanum pennellii | reverse complement strand
ATATATATATACATATATATATATATATATATATATATATATATATACATACATATATATATATATACATATATATATACATATATATATATATATATATATAAGGAGAAACATAGACAAGGTGATGTGGCACCTCTCTATGACCTCCATTTGTATTTATATTTTTTTTCCTTTTTTAGCCTTTTTTAAAAATTTAAACTAATTATTGTAATGAAAATTATTGTATTGTAAAATAAATTACTTAATCTATTACAAATAAATTTATTAATGAATGAACATTTACAACAAAACTCTTCACAATCTTTTTTTTATTTGTTTGTCTCACTTCTAATCATAAAATGATAATGTTTTTTTATATTTTAAGTATTTTTTAATTTATTCAAAAGGATTTATTATCCATGACTTACCTCCCTTTAATTTTAACTTCTACAAATATTCATAACTCCCATAATATTTATATTCATAACCTTCAAACTTAAATTTGTAAGTTTATGATGTCTTATGGTATTCCTCTATTTTGCCTATAAGTTTATATTTAGTTTCATGAAGATTCATATTCAAGATGACTCTTTCTGTTTGTCATCATATTGGTTTGTGAAAAAAAAGTATATAAAAGTAAGATATATTTCATTCTCAATTCTTTATTTTTACTTTTATGTAGTTGAACATGTTTTCTTAATATTTTTGTTTATATATGCATTATGTGTCATTCACCAAGTAAGTATAATAAAAAAAAGTGCAGTTGTAATTCTTAACAATGGATTGTCAATATGTAATTGTTCTTTCTAATAGTCAATTTTCGTGATATAACGTAGTTAATTATAATATTTTTTAGATTTCAAGAAATGATATTTTTTTAGTATCGTTAGTAATATTAATAAAATAATATACAAATATATTACATGTAGTTAAAAAATTTTTTTGGTATAATTATTTTTAACTGCTACATGCTATTGTATTCATAAAATATTTTTTAAATTCAATTCCATATGATATAGAGTTTGACATATTGAGCAAAATATGGTGACGGATCTACTTGCAAAGGAAGATGGTAGAAAGAAAAAATAAATTAAGCATAATTAACAATTATCTTTACTTGATTTTCTTTTTTACTTTGACTTGTATTAGTAACTTAAGCTTTATTTATATAAATAATTTAGCTACATGTACCGTCAATGTTAATCATTTGGTCTTTCATCATTCTACTTCGAAGCACATTCAATATAATTATTCTATTCAATAACAAAATAATAATGATGATTAGTAGTTTCATTTTAATTTTATTACACTTACAAAAAAGTAATTGAAAAAAAAATATTAATTTCATGATGCAATTTTTTGAGTGTGTAACTCTTTTTTTATCACCATTCTTTTTGGTTTGAATGAATTCATAATTGTTATACCGTCAACGATTATTATGTTTTTTGTTCATTTTTTGGATTTTCACTCATATTTTTATTAATTTATTTTACAAATGAAATCAATGCAGAATTATGAATACATTTAATGTAGTAAAATTGTACATTTAAATTATTTATAACTCTTGCCTCTTCATCTACTTGTAACTTCTAATCTCAAATATTATTCATAACTTTTATATGTTTCATTTTTCAGAATTCTTATAAATATTTAATAAGTGTTTAATAAGGTATGATAAAAAAATATAATAAAAAAGACATACTAAAAAATTTAAAAGTTTTTTTTACGATATCAGAATTTGTATAGAAAATTAGTACTCCTACAAAAGCTAGGAGCAGCACAACGTCAGAGTTGCTGTCCAAATGGATGAATGATCCCTCTAGGATTAGGAATCCTCCTCCAGTTCCAGAGCAAACTCTAGTCCCAAAACCTCTTGTATAGTGTCACGCCTCAGATGCCATTTAGACGGACAAGTACCTGATACCCTAAAGGCCTGAGAGAACCAACCAGTAACATGTGTTTACTATGCATATAACTATAACAATCGTGTGACAAGTTCACATAGAATATAGTAATACGAACCAAAATATGTAGAACCAAAAGTTATATAAAAGACTTTTCCTTTGAGGCAACAACTCTTTCAAACGCAATTGAACCATATACATAAGTCTACAAAGCCTATAAAAGATAGAAAACCTTAGAGTTGGTCGGGACAGACCTTGCCTTACCCTTAACTACAATACAATACAAAAATGAATCTACCAAGGACTCAGTAAAGCTTCGAATCAACCTCGAGCTCATCAAAAGTAGTTGAGTGTCATGCTCCTGCTGAGGAGGTCTACTAGCTTGAGTACATGTGCCTGCAACATGAAATGCAGTGTCCCCCACGAGTGACGTCAGTACCAAAAAATTTACCTAATATGTAAGGCAATATCATATGTAATATGAGGGCTCAAATGAAATCAAGTATAAATATATGAGTGCATAGACCAGGAAAAAAAACCATATTTGTTTACTCTTGATAATGTATGTTATATTCTTTTCTCTACTTTTTGTATGCTATAATCTTTTTAGGGCATGTGATACAAGTGACCAGCTGATCAGTGGTAGAAGAGAATGTCCCATGATTTGTATTTTAACATCTGGGATGCGGTCCTCATAATTGCAAAAATTGGGATTGGTCAATGCTGGGTTTTGTCCCTGAGCTTCCACCATTCAATACCAATAGGGATCGACCCATGCTAGGCTTTCACTCCTGAGCTGCCACCCTTATGTACTTGTTGGGATCGATCCGTCCTAGGAATATCCCCCGGGTTGCCACCCATAATTATATAGATTGCTTCACTTAGATTCTTTAATCTTCGAGATTGTTGTTGATTAGTTCATAACTCTATTATGATCGTTCTTTGGATGATCATAAAATAATTTGAGATTGTTGTTTTGGTGGTCGTAATCATTTTGGAGACGTGGAAATACAGACCAGTAGTAGAACAAATGAATATAATACTTCAAGGCAGTAACAATGACATAAAGAGCTATGTAGTATCAACAACATTACTTGTGAGCTTTAGGACACAAGTGACTTCAAATGACTTAGACGAGGATTCACCAAACTTTCTTTTGCTAATACAATTTCTATACCAGCACATAGGAGGATAATTACTCAAGTATAGAGCTGTGGACAGACAATGAGATAATAATATACCCTAAGGAGAGGGGGAAATATTGATAGCTATCTGGAGATTGTATGGTGTCACTATGTTTCCTTTACTAGGAATAGAACTTAGGAAAATCACATATTGATATTAAGTGAAAACATTAGATTTCATGCCGAATAATATTCAATCGAATAGTCTTATATACCTTACTGTATAACTCAGATATTACAAGGAATTAACCTCCTCCCTTTACGATTATGTATCAACAATAAAATAAGCAAGACTAGTATTAGTAGCTACGCAATCAACACATTTGGATGCTTAACCTCAGAAAAATGGTAGCCCGGTGCGTGCCTACACGACATTCAGTCTAGTGATGTATCACCACATCTTTCTACATTTCCATATAAATATTCACACCTTTCCCCAACATCAACCATGAAGTCCGTACATATGCATATAAAACAGCCAGATATTTTCCACATCACAACAACCAAATATTGAACTCACCATCCCTTGAGTTCTTAATAACATCACACATGTAATTCTTCATCGGAACTATTGAATAAATGAGGACAAAAAAAGAAGAAGCAGTCACCTTACCCCTATTTCTGCAAATTTTCCGTATAACATTGGATTGTTCTAGAACTTCAGCTCCCCTTCACATATCAATCAAAGAAGAATAAAAAGGTATTTTAATAACTAATGAAGCGAGTGGTATCTTCTTGAAACATTCTGCCTTTGTACTTATACTTGAGCATGAATAATATGTTTTCCTAATCATTCATGAGAGAATTAAGCTAAATCTGTAAGTGTTTTAACTTATCTTGGTTTGCATATATGAGGGTTTCTTCACGAAATCTGGAAGCACATTAAGGTTGTTGTTTTAATCTTTAAGAGAAAAGAGAGAGAGGGATAAAGTTAATTATCAATATTATGTGTTAAAATGTGTTAAAAGATCATCTCATATTGGATTTATATGGAGCTTAATTGACCACAAAAAATATCCTTTAGAAACTCCTTTTTTTGGTCCATTTTTAGCTACTAATTGGTCACGTAGGTGATGCACCTGCTTACGTACATCAAGCAGCTCAAAAGTTCAAGCTAGGTGATGCACCTACTTGTTTGCGTTTGGGCTTTAACTCTATTGGGCCTTGTAAGATTTGGCTGTTGGGCTTTCTTTCATTTTTATTTTCATTTAATAGGTATGGCCTCAAGTGAGCCCATTATTATAAAGCCTAAATCTGATCCATCAATGTCACGACCGGGGTCTAGACCCTAGCCGAAAGCGGTGTCGTTGACCTCTCAGAGGTTGCAGACAAGCCTCTTCTTGCATTCATCACATTCATACGGTTAATTTTAGTGGAAATTTGAAAATTTTGTTTATAGTTGAAGTATACATAGACTTCATATAAACACATATCATTAAGGAAGTTCATTGCTCATACATACACCATCTAATGATAGGATCATGCAACTTTAAAGAAATGGAATCTCATGTCATAAGTAATACTTGTCAACACGGCATCATTACAAGCGTTCGAATGAAATAGGTTTAAGAAACACTAGTGGAACCTACCCCACTAGTTCAAACCTACTACTAAGCAAGAAATATAAAGGCAGGCATCCTCGAATGCATGAGGACCTACCAAGTCCGGATGAAATCTCTGAGTCCGAACAGCTGCAATAATACCCTTAACGTCCACTTGAGCTTGCACCTAAAATAGTATAATGTATGGGATTAGCTCACACTTGTAGTAAGTATGGGTGTATGCAAGTACACACCAAGGACATGCATGATTAAGAGGAGCTCTCTCCTAACGATATGAATTATGGAAATCCAAGTCAGTCGAACATGCCAAATCAGATTAGGAAAGTCATCTTACGAGAGTAACATGCATCATCATTATTTTCATATTGCACACAACACATAAAATATTTAATATAGCACATACATATATTACAAATTATTCGTTCATATGCCGTGAGACATTGGAATCACGAACATAACATTAGGACTTCCCAAAATGAGGTATGAGACCTCAACTAGGAAGCCTTCTTTAGCAAACATAGAATCTGCTTCATTCATTCATATGTACTTCACTTTTATTCGTTCATAGGCTGGTGTGAACACCAGCTATACCTGATGTTGTTTAAGACTCTCATCGGGTTTACTGTGCAATGACCAAGAATGATCTAGTGTCATTACTTGAGTCTAGTTCACCTCTTGATTTTCCTATCCAAACACCTTTGGTATCATTCATTTCATTATCTTTCATATTTTGAGGAACTTCAAATTTAACCGACATAGATCATGTTAGCATCATGAAATCCGGTGTCTTCCCCACACCGAAAAGAGGTGGAGTCACTGGCCAAGGTGAAACCAAAACATCCCTTGCTCGCTTAGGTGGAAAACCACTGCTAGTTCCCTATGTTGGAAGCATAGTTCAAAAACTAGGAGATTTAAGAAGACCCATACTCACCTTGGTTGACAGTATCATCGCATGAGAATTACGTGAACCTGCGCCCTTCCCGAAAGAAGACATCACCACTCATCGATAGCCTATCGGTGCTCCGTTTAAAGTTCCTATTTGCATTCAACTCATACATCATTGAAGTTTGCTTCTAGCATGAGGTAGTCATAGCTCATTAGATGATTTATCATTTCTTTTTTACGTATTAAGTGTGAATTGTCCTCATACTTACATATAGAGTGTGACTGAGACTTGTCTCTTAATATTCAACACTCTCTTAGGTGAGTACTTTTGGTGACCTTATATTGGCATAGGTACAACTCGTCTCACTTGCACTAGCCTCATATTGTGGTTCCACCCTGTTCTTTATTAACATCTTTTCATTTCATCTTTACTCACCCTTTATTATTTTCTTATCGTATAACATACCTATGCTCTCTTGGAATTTACATTGAGGGACATTGATTCTAAGCGTAGATGCAGCTTGTCTCACTTGTACTAGCCTATCCTCATGTAGCCACTCTTTCTTTGCTTATTAATTGTTTAGCATAAATATACTCTCTTAGAAATTTCATTTAGTGACATTGATTTTTAGGCGTAGATGGAGCTTGTCTAACTTGCACTAGCTATAGTCATGTAGTCACTCTTTCTTTGCTTAATAAATATGAATTCATTCTTAACATTTTCTTTTGGCGTATCCTTAAGATTTGACTCTACATCATTCTACACTCCTATACGTGAGTACATTTGGTAACATTTTTCCTAGGCTTGGTTGAGACTTGCCTCACCATTCATCTTAGCCTCTTATCATGTTGTCACTATTTTCATTAGCTTTAGCATATTATCTCTTCATAATTACTCACCCTATTACGTAAATGTTCATTCCGTCATATGCCAATGCACTTGGCCTTTTAGTGTGTTTCAGACTCTTACTTAACCCCCCCCGGAGTCACATCAATTCATCACATACATATTAGGTTTACTTACTTTTAAATGTACGTTGGACTTATGAATCCATATGTACAAGCCATGAAGATTCATTCATAATTCGTCTAATTGACTCATACTTACCCAAGATTATGTGGTACAAGACTTATGCAACTTGTAAGTATGACAAGGACTCGATTTCAATTCTTATAGGCAGCTTTCATTAAGTATTTATTAATGTAAGACTTATGCATCAATACGGAATTGGGCAAGGGAACCTGGTTTCGAATACCTTGAGCAACACTTAGTCTCATATAAAATTTTTTATTTATATTTTTCGTCTTGGAGACTTGAGTTCAAATCCCAACACCTTCACTTCTGTTTCCTTACTTTTTCTTTGCTCTCTTTTTCGATGGATACCAAGACGATGTGGGATCGATCCCCCACAGCCTCATTTTATTTTTCGTTAATTGTTCTCTTAACTTCCTCACCTATAATAGAGGTTGTGGGTTCGATTAGCACACCCCTCATTTTGTTTTTCTTTAATTTATCTTCTATATCCCTCACCTATCCAAGAGGTTGTGGGTTCGATCCCCACACACCTCATTTTTTTAATTCTTTTCCTCTTTCATTCCTTCACTTGAGCCTTACCCCATTTCGAATCCCCTTCCCTCATTTTTATTATTGAATTTTTAATAGCTTGCATATGGTGAGGTGTTGGGTTCAATCCACAATGACCTCATAAATTATATTTTATTTTGAAAAAAAAACTCAAAAAATTTCAGTAACTTGGCCGAACCAAATTCCAGCAAATCTGGAAATTTTATCACACTTTCCTGTCCATTTCCTCAACATTTTATACGTTCGTTTTTTGGACAATTCGTTGGACATTTCGTACGTTTATTTTGTGCATTTTCATGGTTACATTTGATCAAGATTTTCACTTAATTCAGCAACATTACACCACTTATGAACATCACGATTTACTTCCACATTGTTTACAAAACACAAGAATCTAACATGCATATTACACACTTCAACCTATGACCAAAGCCACGACATACACAATGCATACACACGTTTAACACATAGTTTTGGAAAGAATGCTTATTACTCACATAAATTCTAACATACATAATTGAACATAATCACCACAAAAACACATCACATCTCTAAATTCTACCAGCAAAACATACCCAACCTACAAATTCAATGGAAGCTAGTGATAGGGACATGCAAAGGGGAACATTCCTAATTTTTTACATTAGAATTTGACTGAAACTTAGGGGTCTCTTGGGAAAGGGACCAAGAGGAAGAAAACCCATACCTTTTTTCATCGTATAACACCTCTCAAATTTGATCTAAAGTGCTTCCAACTCCCACAAAAAACAAATGCTTCTCCAACAAAACTCACGCGCAAACCGTTTGAAAAATGCTTTCGCTTTTCGTTTTTAGTTTAGTTTTTCTTTTGAGTTTTTGTGTGCAGGTTCTTCAAGTGATGATCTTTGATTTTTTTTGTTCCTTTTTGCTGATGATGGATGTCAGAATGAGAGTGAGAGATGTGAGAATGAGAGTTGAGAGAGATGACAGTAAGTTTAGTAGTAGGAGTTTTAGTTGAAGACTTAGTCAAACTAGGACTCTTTGTTATTTATTTTTTTATTATTAGTTTTTTATTAAAACTATGATTTTTCCTGACTTAAATCAGAAAGTTAAATACCTATTAATTCAACTTAATCATTAAATACCAATTAATTTAATTTAATCATTGCTTCCACCAAGGATCGAACCTGGGTGAAGCTTAACTCGCGAAAATGGGTCAATTTGGGTCAACCCTACCCGAATTGTCCACTATTTTAATTAATTAATTACTTGATTAAATATTTAGGGTAAATACAATACTACCCTTAGCCTGGAAAAGACCATTTTACCCTCAGACTCTCCAAATTTAAGATTACCACTTTCACGTCCTGTTAAGACTCATTCGGGTGAATCTTAATATTCGGGTGCCTTAATGGCTGGACCCAACCATGCCTAGCTCAACTAATTCACTAAGTGGGTTGGCTTGGCTGATGCATAGGTTCAGAGGTCTAGTTCCATGCGCATCAATCCATGTGAACCCTATCTAATCTACGCATTCTAGGTACGTTAAGCATTACATAGCATAGTCAATTTTGGTTTGTTACAATCTAACTTGGACCCTTTAACTATATCCATATAGCTCAAGTAGGTGATGCGGCTGGTAGCCTAATTAAGATAAGTAAGTATATCAATTATTTTATTTCATTTTCTGAATATTAATCCCTTTTTTTTTCAATTGAGTACTTAACTTTCAACTTTAAGCTCAATTACCACTTTAATCTCTTTTGTTTAAATATTCCGTCGGAGTGAACTTGCAGTATGCATGTTGAAATGTGCCAGACATTACATCAACTTCCATGCTGGTTTAAGCCAACTTTAATCATATAAGAAACATGGTCCATCACCTATACTAGAAGGATATGTCAAGTATCACATGAATAGAACTAACATATACATAATACAAGATGTTACATCCTTCCCCCCTTAAAACGTTTGTCCTCCAATGTTAGCAAGGTTATTCAGACCAAATAAGTTCAAGCCTAAGTTAGTACTACTATTAATAACATTGAACATATAGTCTTATACTTACTTGTAAATGCCTCAACTTAAAATTTTTATCTTTATCATAAGTCTGGAATAGGTGAAGATACTTCAATTTCATTGCTTCTTCCGCTTCCCATGTAACTTCTTCTACTTGTTGGTTTCTCCATAGTACTTTTATAGAATCTAATTCTTTATTTCTTAACTTCCTAACTTGTCGATCCAAAATAGCAATGGGTACTTCTTCATAAGTGAGATCTCCCGTAACTTGTACATCTTCAGTATGAGCAATACGAGATGGGTCACTTAAGCATGGTCGAAGCATTTAGATATGAAATACTAGATGAACTGTTGAAAGCTCTTGTGGTAGCTATAACTCATAGGCTACTAGGCCAACTCTTTGAATAATCTTATATGGCCCTATGTAGCGGGGACTCAACTTATTATTTTTACCAAACCTCATTACCCCTTTCATTGGAGACACATTCAAGAACACCCAATCCCATATAGAAAATTCTAGTCCTCTCCTTCTAACATCAGCATATGATTTATGTCTACTTTGAGCTGTTTCTAGCCATTGTTCTATCACATTGATTTTTTCCATAGATTAATGAACAAGATATGGCCTAAATAAGATAGTTTTACCTGTTCCGGACCAACCAATTGGTAATCTACACTTTCTACCATATAAAGCTTCATAAGGTGCAATTTTATTACTCAAATGGTAGCTATTGTTATAAGCAAATTCAATAAGTAGTAGGTGAAAATCGTAGCTACTCTTGAAATCTAATATACAAAGTCGCAGTACATCCTCAAGTGTTTGAATTGTACGTTCTGCCTGGCTATCCAATTGAGGGTGAAAGGTTGTACTTAAGTTCACTTGTGTTCCCAAACACTTCATAAACGACTTCCAAAAATTTGTAGTGAATTGAGCTCCTCTATCAGATATTATAGAGATTTTCACTCCATGTATTCGAACTACCTTTTCAATGTACAACCTTGCATACTTTTAAGTTGTATAAGTCGTCTTCATTGACAAGAAGTGCCCTGCTTTGGTGAGTCTGTCAACTATTACCCATATGGAGTCTAACTTCTGGAATGAGTGAGGCAAGCCAGTTAAAAATCCATGTTGATCATGTGCCATTTCAAACTTGGAAGTTCTATACGCTGCATATAACCTCCAAGCTTTTGGTGTTCTACTTTTACTTGTTGACAATTTGGACATTGATCCACAAATTCTGCAATGTTCTTCTTCATTTCCCCCCACCATACATTTATTTCAAGTCATGATACATTTTAGTTTACCCCGGATGAACAAAGTATCTTGAATTATGTGCTTCCATCATGATCCTCTTTCTTAGTTCATCTACATTAGGTACACACAATCTTTTTTTATATTAAAGTAGTCCCTCTTGCTTAATATCAAATGACTTGTCATACCATGTTGTACGTTCTTCTTAAGTTGTAAAATAATAGGATTAATGTACTGCTTGTCTTTCATTTCCACTACTAATGAGGATTTTGCCGCATTTTTCACAATAACCCCTTCTTCTGGAGATTCAAGAAGGCAATCCCTAAGCTCACTAATTAGCATGGATCCTTACTTATTTCTTGCCTTTTCAAAGAATACCCATAAGTACTTGCCATTATTTACATTTTAATGCATCACCTACTACATTTTCTTTACTGGGATGATACAAGATATTAATTTCATAATCTTTTAATAGCTCCAACCATATTTTCTGGCTTAGATTTAAGTACTTTTGCTTGAAGATATACTGCAAACTCTTGTGATCATTGTATAAGTGAACATGAACTCTATACAAGTAGTTGCATCATATCGTCAAAGCAAACAGAATTGTTGCTAGCTCTAGATCATGGGTTGGATAATTTTTCTCGTGTGGCCGCAACTACCTTAAGCCATAAGCTATAACTTTAAAATGCTACATCAATACAAAACCTAATCCCACTCCCCAAGCATCACAATAGACAACATAGCCTTCCGTTCCTTCTGCAAGTACCAATACATGTGTAGAATTTAATCTAATCTTCAGCTCTTGGAAGCTTCTTTCACACTCATCACTCCACTTAAATTTTGTTTCTTTGTGTGTTAGCATTGTTATGGGTGCAACAATAGAAGAGAATCCTTCAAGGCACTGTAGGTCTCTTGGCCAGTTGTTCACGACTTCTATCTTCTGGTTATCAACCCTTTTTCCTTCATCAGATACAACATGACCTAAGTTTGCCACAAATTTCAACCATAACTCACATTTAGAGAACTTTGCATACAACTTACAATCATGAAGAATTTGTAAAACCTGCCGCAGGTGATTAGTATGGTCCTCTTCTGATCTTGAATACACCTTAATGCCATCTATGAATACTATCACGAACAAATCTAAAAATGGCTTGAAAACCCTATTCATCAAATCCATAAAATTTATTAGTGTTGTTAGCCCGAATAACATGACTAAAAACTCAAAATGACCATACCGTGTTCGGAAAGCTGTCTTGGGTATATCTTTGTCTTTGACCCTCACTTTGTGATAACCTGACCTCATGTAGGTCTTTGAAAAGCAGCTAGCACCTTGTAACTGATCAAACAAATAAAGAATTCTAAGGAGGGGATATTTGTTCTTATCCATTACTTTATTCAAATGCATGTGTCGATACACATTCTTAACGAGCCATTTTTCTTTCGTACAAATAGAACTGGTACTCCCCAAGGGGACATACTAGGCCTTATGAATCCTTTTTCTAGTAAATCTTTTAATTGATCCTTCAACTCTCGTAATTCTTTTGGAGCCATTCTATATAGAGGAATTGAGATAGGTTGAGTATCTGGAAGCACATCAATACCAAACTCTACTTTTTCTTTTTGAAAGCAAAACCTGGAAGATCTTCAGGAAACACATCAGGAAATTTACATACCACCTGAATGGATTGAAAAGTTGGTGGCTCTACATCTATATATTATACTCTGACCAGACGACATATGTATCCTTTGACAATCGTCTTCTTTGCCTTAATATGATAAATAAATTTACCTCTTGGCACCCCAATATTACCTTTCCATTCGAGGACTGCCTTTTATGGAAATTGGAAATACACTATCTTAGTTTGGCAATCTATAGTGGCATAACAAGAAGCTAACCAATACATACCCATTATAACATCAAAATAGACCATTTCAAGATCAACATGGTCAGCCAATGTATCAGGATCACAAATAGTTACAACGCAATTATGATAAATCCTTCTAGCTATAGTAGACTCACCAATTGGTGAACACAGTTCAAATGGCTTCACAAATAATTGTGGTGTTCTTTTGAACTTTCCAGAAATTAATGGAGCAACATATGATATTGTAGACCCGAGATCAATTAATGCATATAAAAAATGTAAAAAGATGGACAATGTACCTCTAACCACATCTGCCAAGGCTTCTGAATTTTGTCGATCCCCTACCTAAAGAAGGTGTTCATGAGGTCGATCCAATAACTGATATATTCGGTTGTGCGACACCATCCATGCCCCTATGAGGGCAATTTCTCATCATATGCCCTGGTGTGACACACCAAAAACAAACATATATCCCAAACTTGTATGCACCTAGATGATTCCTCCCACACTGTTTCCAAGGCTGTCGAGGAGGCCTTGATTGGCTCGTACTTCTCTTCTCATAATGACCCTCTATTTGTGATCTTTGGGTTTCACTTCTTTTCCCAAACTTATTGCCCCTAAACCCTTGGAACTACGGTGGAACACTAGTTGTAGAAAGATGATGGCCTAGGTGGTCTATTAGAGAAACGACCTACACTCACCTTGGGATGGTGTAAATTGCCCATGGATCTGTCGCTCTTAAATGGCCCTTTTTCTGATTCTTGTGTCCTTCTTTGTTTCCTTTAATCTCTCTATGTTTTGCATAAAAGCTTACATCTTTACTATATCCATATCTTTATTCAATAAAGTAATGGTACAATCTCTAACTAGATATGAATCTAATCTATCCATATATCGATGAACTTTATATTCCATGGTAGATACTACATTAGGAGCATATCTAGATAAGGAATTAAATTTTATAGTGTACTCTCTTACGCTTATACTTCCTTGGTAGAGATTTAAGAACTAATTCGCACGGGCCTATCGGATCTCAAATTGAAGATAATGGTAAATGAATGCTTTTTTGAACTCTTTCCGTGTAGCTGAAGGTTCATTTGTTTCCCTAGATTGTTTTCAAGCTTCATACCACAATATTGTCACACCCTTTAGTCTATATGCTGCTAGCTCAAGTGCTTCTTTACCAGTCACATGCATAACATCCAAAGTGCATTTGATCTAATCTATAAAGTCTTGTGGATCTTTATTAGGATCTGACCCTGTGAATGATGGAGGGCTTAAATTAAGAAAATTACGTATTCGCATTCCAACTACTCTATCTACACAACCAGTACCTGCAACTGGACCTTCTTTCCTTTGGCCATGACAAACAACTATACGAGTCAATAATTGGACTGCATTCTTTGAATCTTTCTCAGTAGCATTTTAGGGGGTTCCTGAGATTCAACTTCCCTCCCTAGTTCTTCAGGAGATGGAGGCGTCGGGGAAGTTTGTGATAGAGACTCATCTTGAGCCTCACTTTGAACAGCTTGACAAGGTGGTGGTTGGTTGGTCCCTTCTTGGGCAGCCACATCTACTTGGTTACAAGCACTTTTACTCCTTCCCATTACTGATATCTTCCCTATATTAAAAAAAATTAGAAATTAGATAAGATTCACCTATAACACTAGTTATATAGCACGATCTAAGAAATGAAGAAATTTAGCATATCCTACATGTCTTGTAGCCTCCTGTTTATAAATGTGATGCACAACACATCCATAAGAAAGACTATACACAAATACAACTTTGTAGACTTCCTAGGATGACCTGCTCTGATACCACTCTTGTCGTACCTCAAATCCCATTAAAACGGACAAACACGCGATGCCCTAAAAGGTGGATAGAACCAACCTATAACCTATGCTTACTATTCATATAACGATGACAATCGTGTGACAAGTTCACATAGCATTCGATGATACGAACCAACAAAGTAAACCCGAAATTTATGTACAGGAATTGGTTGTTGAGGCCACAACTTTTTCAGACCAACTGAACCATATACGTAACTCTACAAAGCCTTCAAAAGATATTAGGTCTCAAATAAAATCAAGTATCAAAATATGAGTGCATAAACTAGGAGAGAAGGACACCTTTGTTTACTCTTGTGAGATCATGTAAGTTCAATTATATTTTTTACTTTATTGTATGTTATAATCTTTGTAGGGCATGTGATACAAGGGACAAGCTCATCAGTGGTAGAAGAGGATGACCCATATTAGGCATTTTAACCCCTGGGTTGTGGTCGAACAAATTGGGATCGTCCCATTATAGATTTTCACCCATGAGATGCCACTCTTATATAAAAATATGGATCGCACCATGCTAGGATTTCGCCCCTGAGCTACCACCCTCATGTACCAGTTGGGATTGAACCACGCTAGGAATTTCCCCTGGGTTGCCACCCGTAATTATACAGATTGTTTCACTTAGATTCTTTAATCTTTGAGATTGTTATTGATCAATTCATAACTCTTTTGAGATGGTTCTTTGGATAATCATAACTCTTTTGAGATTGTTGTTTTGGTAATCATAATCATTCTGGAGATGAGAAATAAAGACTAGTAAAAGAAGACAAGAAAGTAATATTTCAATGCAGTAACAATGACATAAGGAGTTATGTAGCATCAACGCATTACTTGTGAACTTTATGACACAATTGACTTTAACTGACTAAGAGGAGGATTCACCAAATTTTATTTCAGAAATACCATTTCTGTGCCAACACATGGGAGAATAACTATACAAGTATAGAGTAGTGGACATACAAAGAATTTATTCTATATACTTAGGAGAGGGGGAAATATTGTTAGCTATCTGGAGATCATACACTGTGACTATGTTTCCTTTTCTACCAATAGAACTTAGGAAATTCACTTATTGATATCAATTGCAAGTATCAAATTTTAAGTAGAAGAATGTTTAATCGAATAGCCTTACATACCTTGTTGTATAATTCAGATATTACTAGGAATTAGACTCCTCCCTTTAAGATTATTAATCTATAATGCAATAAGTAAAATTAGTATTAGTAGCTAATCAATCAACACATTTGGCTACTTAACCTCACAGAAAATGGTAGCCCGACAGCGGTCCTACACGTCATTCAGTCTAGTAGTGTATAACAACGCTATCCTATATTTCCATATAAATACTCACACCTTTCCCCAACATTAACCATGCAGTTCCCACATATACATATAAAACAACCCAATATGTTCCACATCACAAAAAACGAATATTGAACTCACCATCCCTTGAGTTTTTAATGACAACACACATGTAATTCTTAATCCGAACTTATGCATAAAGTAGGACATAAAAAAGAAAGGAGCAGTCACCTTACCTCAATATCAGCAACTTCTCCTTATAACATTGAATTCTTCTAGAACTTCATCTCCCGTTTACACTTAAACAAAATAGGAAGAAAAAGGTATCTTAATAACTAATAAAGTGGGCAGTAGCTCCTGGAAATATTCTGCCTTTATACTTATACTGGAGCATGAATAACATGTTTTCCTAATCATCCATAAGAGAATTAAGCTAAATCCATAAGTGTTTTCACATACCTTGGTTTACATATGTGAGGGTTTCTTCAAGAACCCTAGAAGAACTCTAAGGATGCAATTTCAATAGAGGGCTAAAGTTAATTCTTAATATTATGTGTTAAAATAGGTGAAAAGATCGGCTAATTTTGGATTATATGAAGCTTTATTGACCACAAAAATATATCCTTTAGAACCTCCTCTTTAGGTCCATTTTTAGCCACTAATTGGTCGAGTAGGTGATGCACCTGCTTATGTACATGAAGCTGCTCAAAAGGTCAAACTAGGTGATGCACCTACTGGCTTTCACTTGGGCTTTAACTATATTGGGCCTTGGTAGATTTGGTTGTTGGGCTTTCTTTCATTTCTTCGTTGAATAGGTTTGGGCCTCAAGTGGGACCATTAATATAAGTCTAAATCTGATGCATCAAACTTAGTCCCTTTAACTATATTCATATAGCTCACGTAGGTGATGGAACTGGTAGCATAATTAAGCCAAGCAAGCAGCTCTATTATTTTATTCCATTTTCTGAATATTAATCCCTTTTTCTTTAACTTAGCACTTAACTTTCAACTTAAAGTTAAATTACCACCTTATTATCTCTAGTTTAAATATTTCCACCTTATTATCCCTCTAATGTCCGGGTGCAACTCTCCAAGGACCACCTAAGGGTCCTTTGAGAGGACCCTTCTATTTGACCCCAAAATTATCTTGTGGACAGTGTGCAATCACGAGTCAAACAACGAGTCGTCGTTTGATCGACGCTCCTTCGATGGTGTCGTTGGTTGACAATTAGTGATTTCCAATAATGGATTCCTAGAACCAATATCTCTCGCAAACGACGCCCTTACAGGATTGGCCGTCATTTGATTGACGCCTCATAGACGGGCTTTTTTGGTTCAAGGGTTGAGTTGATATTAAGTTTTTAGTTAAGTTAGATAATTAGTTGTTTAATTAAGTGAGTGCTAAAGTAGGTTAAAATGATTTAGTTTAGGACTATAAAGGCTTATAACTCATTAAACTATCGTAACACCCCATAATTCAAAACTTCATCTTTTCTCCATAAAACTTAAAAGAATCCTAAGGTATGAAGATATTCACTCGTGGGATCTCTTTCCCCAAGAGGCTCTTCAAAATTGTTTTTTAATTAAGTCTAAAAAAGATGGGTTTTCATCCAATTTCATGATTGATCTTTCAAATTGATTTGATGTTGGTTTCCTTTGATTAATATTGATAGATTATGATTGAATATTGGTAATTGTTGTAGTTCTTAGTCTTTGACCTAGTTGTATGGAAGAATTCATGATCTAACCCTTTTCCCCTAACCCTAGGTTATGAATTGAGGTTGAATTGTGTAGTGATGATTCAAGTGACTTAGTTCTTGTATAGATAACTACTATATGATGTTATTAAGTGAATTTGTGGATTAATATTATTGGGTTTATGGTAATACCTTGAAGAAGGATTATGAAGGCTAATTGGTAAGACTTTTTTATCTTGATTTCTTTACTTCAATGATGTTGGTTTATACTTGAGGATTATGTTCAATTGAAATATTATATGTTATTAGATTAAGAAGATGATGATATTATGATTATGATGAAATGTGTTTAATATGTGAATTGTGAGATCATGTTAAGGGTATGATGATACAAGGTTGACTATGAATCAGTTGTGTGCCTTACTATGATATGACTATGATGTACTAATCTCAAATATGAAGGGTTATTATGAAAGTAAATTTTCATGCAATACCTAATGAGCTAATGACATGAGATACAAGGGGTTAGTCTCTTATGGCCTATATTAAGCTATGATAACTACGAATTACTTAACGACATTTCAAAAAGGGACTTTAGCTTAGAACCGAATGAACAAGTTATGAGAGGTGCCCCTTCCCAATTTGGGAAAGTAGGTTCACAATGGTTCTCATAAGATAGAGACTACAATGCAAGTGTGCATAAATAGGGTTTCAAGTATATCTCTTAGTTCCTTAACTATGTTGCCTCCATAAAAATACTAGCTAGTGGATCCACTTAGAATGTTATTGTTCAAGTTTTAGTTCTACCTTGGCTAGTAGAGCACCTTCTTTCGGTGTAGGGTTTCATGACACCGTACCTCACATAGTATATTGTCAATTTAGGCGATTATTCCTGAAAGTAAAATGAATGAATGAAGTAATGAAGATGGATACTAACTAGGGTGACTTAAGTGGTTCTACATAGTGGAGGTAGGGGTATGTGACTCTACTTATATATTACACAAGTTGGACTTGTGGGAAGTCCTAGGAGGTTGTTCTTATGCAGTTATGATATGAATGAAATGCAAATGTTGACTTTACATGTTGATGATCCTATATGATATTAGATTCATTGATGAACATGCTATTGGTCTAAATTGTTATATATAATGATAACTACACATGATGTTATGATATATAAAGATAGGCATTACTTATGATCTTTTTTCTAGTTTACTTGATTATGTGGGATTATGGTGCTTCACATGAGCATTGCACTTGTAGGATTGTAATGGAATTGTTGGTAAGGGTCTTGTCTGTTATGATGTTACGAACTATATTGCATAAAATGTTGTTATGAATTTATGTTGAAGCTATTCATATTAATATGACCTTATGTTGATGATATCAATGTTTACTTGATTATATGATGATGATGGTCTTGTGATGAATATGGACTTGTCTTAAGTGATGTTATGCCTATTGGCTTGTATATATTATTAATTGTGAATAAAGGAGTCATTTATCATGGTTTTGAACAAAATGTCATTGTAAGCATGATTTCAAAGGTTTTATGTGCATATGTTTCCATACTTACTACATGTGGTTTGTACTAACCCATATTCTTTCCCTTTCCCATAACAATGTAGGTTCGGGCCATTGAAGTATAGGAGGCCACTTTTCAAGAAGACTTGGCACTATTTCCCAAGTTATTGGTAGGTCCTCAATGTTCGGGGATGTTACAATTTCACAATTCTAGTTATATTGTTGTTATGTCTAAAAGACACTTATTCATTCCTTTATCTTGGAGACGATTGTTGTAAGCCTATATAAGGCTCATTTTATTAAAGTATGGGCTATGACCAAATGTTGTAATACTCTTTATACGTCTTAATGTGAGACAATTTTATTAGACTATATCTTATGTATTGGTTATGTTGCCTAAATAAGAAGCCAATGTAAGCTTCAATAAGCGAGGAGTCTATGTAAATGTAATGACCCTCAAAATGAATTAAGATAGCTAGAGCCTCACATGTGTCAAAAAGGGTTAATAACATGCTAATAAAGTGTTTTACAACTTGTATAATATATGTGAAGAGGTTTGGAGGTCAAACGTCCAAGACGTTCGAATGTAAGTCTTTAGATGTGCTAGTGTATCCTTGTATATTTTCCTTATTTTTATGTGTTCTATGGAGTTCAAAAATAGTAGGGGTCACCATAGAACCTTAATATACATGTTTAGGGTCAAAACATTTAGGTACGACTCCTTGAGGACTACCCTAAGGACCCCCGAAGAGGACCCAAACGTTGGACAAGGAAGCTGCCCAAGGCACCGTGCAGAATCAATAATTAGAGCCTCACACGCGTCGTGCGCCTGCCACTGAGTGTGCCTGTGCTTCGCGCCCTACACGAGGCTCACTGCCTCAAAAATATTTGGAGACAGAATTAGGAGCTGCTTCTGCAACGTGAAGCCACTTTCCAGATTTGGTTGCGTCGTTTTAAAGTCAATTTTGACATGTCTTAAAATCCCAATAAGTATGGGGGTGTTTTGGTAACTTTGGGAGCCGGTTAAAAACTGTTTTTAGGACATTTTTATCCCCTTTCCCAAGTCAAAACCCCAACACCCATTAATAAATTAAAATCCCCAAAACTCTCTTCTCTTCCAAGAACCCCAAAACCTCCGTTGAAGACCAGAAAACCCCAAAACGTCCATTGAAGACAAAGCTCAAGAACAAGCAATGGAGGTGGATTCTTGGAGATTCCTTCTTCAATTTTCGTGGTCTTTATAATTTAGAAGGTATGGTAATCCTTAATCCGTAGATAACCATTCATCTATGGAGTCCTTTCAATGCTTTTCAAACATGATTTTAAGTAAAAAAATCCTATCTTTCAATCTAGCAATGGGTTCATTGTCGAAGTGATTTCAAAAGCATTCTAATGGTGATTTTATTATTGATCTATGATTTAAACATGATTTTCAATCAAAATCTATTAAGAACCGATGATCTCTTTATCCTCTAAAATTTTGATACGTTATGGGTCTTGTGATCTTGACTAGATTATGATTCCATTTTATTATATTATAGTATATTGATTAATCATAGTCTTATCTATATCAATTGATTTTGATTTTTGAATAATTGATCAAGATGATCATTACCTTAGAGATTTTGATAGTTGACCTATTTCTTTCAATTTTGCTTAGAATGTATATTGATTTGGCCTTGAAGGGCATTGTTTGGTATGGTCCACTTATGGTGGCGGTGTTTACATTCTTGTACATGTATCTTTCTCATGACATGGCTTTGAAGGAATTATATGCAAGATGAATTGATATGATTATCTCATGTTTAGGAAGTTGAAGGATTTAGCCTTGATTCTAGTATCATGTTCTAAGATAATTGATGATATGAGAAGTATATGAGTAGTCTTCCGGACTAGTTGTATGAGTTAGGTGTGTGGATGATGTTGAGTATGCGTGAAGATCATGTTAGGGTTAGGTGTGGTCTAAGATGAATAACGATGATGAATACTCATGTAGCATGACCCCTACTTATATGAACCCTATATGAATGTGTGATCAAAGTATACTAGGAGTGTTTCTTCTAATGCGAATATATTCTTGTCTCCTATGATTTAATGTGACTGTGTGTAGTCTACAGTCCTTAATAATTTATATGTGTGTATGACTCGAGACATGAGGATTATTGTACATGTGTTGTGATCTTTTGAGCGTTTCTTCCTTAATGCTATGTGATAGTCATTATGTGATCATGTTGACCAATGTACACACACATACTTCATGCATATCTATCACTAGGGTAGCTTCATGTTGACTAAGGAAAGGATAGTTCTCCTATGAATGATTACCTATTTCTATGCATGTAAAGTATATGATTAGTGAAGTTATGAACGTGTGTGCCTAAAGGTGTTTATGTGTAGGTAGATCTCACATATATGTACATATACACACACATGCATGTATGAATGAAATATCTTAATGGTAGTCTAATGAATAAGTGAGTCCCTTGAAAGGTATTACTCAATTGTACTCTAATCTAGACTATAGTACGAATATGATATGATTATGTGAAAAGGACATACTCAACTAATGTAGGTTCTATGATGAAAGAACATTCTCATCCTAGATACCTTTGAGCTATATGATATATGAGGGAGTAAGTCCCCAATGCCTAATCTTTATGAACTAATGTTATCTAAAGGCTTAATAATGTTTAAAAAGGGATTTTAATCTTAGCACCGAGTGGACATGACAAATGAGAGAGGGAGCTTTATGTTTAGTAAGTTTGGCTTCCTACAAAGAGAACCTCCACATTTAGTAAGACCAGCTTCCCAACCTAGATGTTGTATCATGAGATGGAAACCTCCACGTTAGAAGTCAAGGTTTCTAGAATCAATCTCATTATTCCATAACTATGTTCCCCCGTAGGTCTTAGCTTAGTGGATCCACTAGAATGACTATTTGGTATGAAGGTCCTACATTGGCAAGTAGTACCCTCTCTTTTCGATGTGGGAGTAGAACTTCGGATTCCATGTAGCTCACATGGTCTATGTTAGTTATGGCTATGTCCTCCGAAGGTTAAGAAAAGAACTAAGATAATAATATGAATTCTAATCAAATTCCTTGAGAAGTGTACTTAGTATAGGGAGGTCTATGGACCCTACCTATGCATTGCACCAAATGACTTCAAGAAAGGATAGGATTGGAGCCTCTTATGAAGTAAAGACTTATGTTATATATGACTTGTATGAATGCATGTTTATGTGACTTTGCTATGTTAAGATATGAACTATGACTATGCATGTGAGTTACACTTATGGATTCCAAATGAGTTTACTTAGTAGATGTGGGGGTATGGGACTCCATGTGTACATTGCACAAGTAAGCTTGTGAAAGGGTTATAAGGGTGGTTTACCTATGATATGAACTAAATACGTTATGTCTAAGGTTGTAGTAAAGGAAGAGTCCTTATGTGACGCTATAAAGTATGTGGCCATATGTCTGGTTATGAATTGAAAGTTTTATGACTTGTTAAGTATGTTATGCCTAGTCTAGGGTGACTTTTTAGGTACACTTGATGGAAGTTGTATTATGGGATGCTACCTACACATTGCACTAGTGTGACTTAGGAGTTTTCTTGGTTGATAGTTCTTATGTGAAGTTGATGTCTATGGGGTGCTTAAGACTTATGAGTATATGTGATTGTGTTATGAATCATACCAGGAATGTCTATAGTAAGGTGACCTCAAGATGATACATTGTACTAAGTACACTTGAGGATTACTTAAGGAAAGAAGTAAGATAAAGAGAGGTATGTGTTGTATGTATTGAATATGCCTCACAGTATGATAAATAGCTTTATGTGCTATTATGAGTAGTATCCATGTCGATAAGATTTATGTGAACTATATTGAGCTTATATGTGCCTATGTTCATGAAGTTTAGTAAAAAGACGTTGCATGATTTAAAATGAAATGTCCTCTTTAAGTGCATGTTTTTCCATGGTTGCCATACTTAATGTATTCTTGTACTATACCATTTTTCTTCATATTTTTACACATATTGTAGGTGGTGATGACTAGAGGATGTCTTCTAAGTGAAGAGCTTGGATAGATCTCCCAAGTTAAAGTAAAGGGACCCTTATGATTCAAGGCTTGCCTACGTCAAGATGTTTCTTTAAGTTGATGTAATAGATTAGACTTATATTTTATATTGGTAAGGGTCGTGTCCCTGTTCTATTCTATTGAGTTGTGTCCTAAGATGGAAAAGAGACTTAGAGTCTTTTTATGTACTTATGTTATTTTATATACATATATGAAATGATGATTCTAGCATATGATGTGCTATGAAAAGATTTGAATTTTCCGCTATTTTTACTACAATTATGCAATAAAAGATGTCTAAGGGCTTGTATAAGACCTCTGAGAGGTCGAGTATGACGTATGAAGATCTAAGAGTACTCTAACTTTTAGGGGCTACTTTCAGTCGTTATAGTAAACTCCATATATGATATGTGAGAGGTCTATATATACCTCACTACGTAAAAGTTTTGTTTTTCCGCATTTTTGACCTCTGATATGTTGCGAAATGTATGGTATTATCCAAGTCCTCTCTGAGGATAAAGACACCAATTATGTCTGGGGGTGCTCCCCGATTGTGACAATACTACTATCTATGAAACCTCTAAATGACAAAAATGGAAGTTGGGACAAGACCCACAACACCTTACTAAACTAAAAGTAAATAAAATCCTCCAGAAGCAAGGATATTCACCATAGCTTCTCGAACTCTCGGATGTATTAACGAAGATCCTGTTGATAGTCCTTAATACATGTGTATGTATCATCAAAAGATGCAGTTCAAATGGATCAGTACGTGGAATTTTCGAGCATATAAAAGGAATTCGAAAGCATAAACTTAAGGTTGAACTTGATATAACGGAAACATACTTAGCTCTTTTCAAACTTACTCAATTCAATGATATGATATTCGACTCTAGGTAATCAACTATGGATATTCAACTCAATATAAAGCAACAATACACATGCAATATATGAAAAGCTTTATAAAATAGTAAAAAGCAACTAAGTTTGTTAAAGAAAATGCAATAACAAACTCAACTTTACTTATATAATAAAGTAATATACTTTCTATGGGAGTTTCTCTAGCCAACAACCGCCAGTATGAGCATAAGTAGTGATACAATGTCTTTTCGACGCTTCCAGAACTGTGCTATACTTTGTTGACACATTGAACGCTTAACTTAGTGGATTCACTAGCTTATGCTAAAAGCATCTTAAGAAGTCATCTAAAAGTATGATCATTTACTACCCGTGATGGTTAATGGTTTACGGAGACTTGAGTTATCTGAACTCGCATCCCCATATCGGTGCTCAATAATACTTCCAAAAATGTACTTATCTCATTTGTTTTAAAACCAAACCTCTTTTTTTGATTTGAGACAATTATCCAAAACTTAGCTTAAAAGCTCTCTTAGAATCGATGTTCCCTTTCCTTCTCAAATGTGAAAACATTTTAAAACTCTTAAGAAATAAATAGTCCCCATATACTTCTTCATTACTTCAATCTTCACTCTTTACTCTTTACTCAACTTGAAATTTTAAATCTTTAAAACAAAGCTAAAATGTTTGTAAAAGACTTCTTAAAATACGGTTAATGCCGAATAATGTAGGTGAATGACTGAATGCAAGGTTTTCACTAACCATGATTAAACTTAATACTTGGAACTCAAGAACATCAATTATACCACTCATTTAATGAATACTCAACTTAGAGGGTTCATGCAGAAATATGAGCATGAACTACTCAAATGAAGGACTCAAAAACACTGCTCATCTCAAGACTGTTCGACTTATGGGATCTATGCGGAAATATGGACATGAACAATTCAACTCAAGGACTTCATGGGTAACATGTAATATTTTCATTATTATATTTATAAACTCAAATGGGTTAGAAACATATTACTCAAGATTTAGAACTTGAAGATGCTACTACTCTCAAAGGTACTCAACTGATAAAGTTCATGCGGGAATTATGGTCATGAACGAATTGAATCATGGGTCAAAACAATAATAAGGAAATCATGTATACGAATCTTCTCATTCTTGTACTTACTTACTCAAAACATAACTCAAAGCGATGATGGATCTCAAAGAATTCACAATTCAACTCAAAGTCTTTCTTGAACTCTACTCTAAATTGTCTCTTGAATGTGAATTATGAATTCAACAGTTATGGTTCATGATATGAAGGATCTCGTGATGACAAAGTAGAATCACTAATACATTCTCATAATTCTCATTATCACTTATTTAAGTCTTGAAACAAGATACTAGAAATTGTAGAAGACTCCTCAAAAGGCTGAAAGAGACTTTCTCAAAATGATAGGAAGAATTCTCAAGACTTAATTCTTAACTTTACCTTGAATTTTGATTATGCATTGAAGGTAATGATCAGGTGTTATGGATGATTTCTAGGTGTTTGAAAGTAATTAGAGTGAATAGAATCAAAGAGAGTGAATATACAGTTAAAATGGACTCAAACGGGACATTCGATGGAAAACCAGTGAGGGAAAGCGACCTTGGCGTGTTTTGGGCACTGGGTGCATGCCACTAACTTCATAGAATGTATATGGTCTCACTACAAGGGCATCTCTCTATCCCCTTGGGCGCATCTAGGGCACGCCGCGCCAGCCTTTCCCCAGGCCAAGTTCAACATATTGCCTCTCATTTTCTTATCCTAAATTGCTTTTATCAATTTATTTACTCATTTATTCCTTAGATTCAATTACTCAACCTAGGTACACAATAATCCACTCAATACAATCACTTTCATTTCAAGAAATTATCAAAACCCCAACAAAACAAGATTTAGAATGAACTTCAAGAACATTTCTCTAGAACTTAAATCCTTCATCTTTTTAGAGTGAATCAAGCTTAAATTAACATGTATGGTATATGGGCGGACAAATCCAAAAATATGGAAGCTTACATACCTTGTAGTTATCAAACTCATGGCCAGAATCTGCAACAAGACGCAAGAATTTCAACGACTGCTTGATCATCTCCTCTTTTTCTTCTTTTCTCTTCTTGAACTCTCAACTAAAACCCTAGGCGTATATTAGGATTATAAAACTGAAACAAAAATGATTAGACCCTAAATCTTACTAATAATGAATTAAACTGATTTGGTAACAAAAAGACCAAAATACCCCTTACTATATTTGGCGAACTTTCTTTAACTGGATAGCCTAACTTCAAAAAGACCTATCGCACTCATTTGAACTCGAAACTTAGCAAACTCGGTGGAGTTGGAAAGAAAATTCAATGATATTTCCTAAGGCATCTTTTAGAACACCTAACTCATCATGTGCTAGGAGTTATGGTCGTTTAAAGTTGACCCAAAACTCATACTTAACTTAACTCTCCAAATTTCAAAATTTTGTTGTTTCCAGTTAGTTCTTTTTAGAACTTAAGGTTCTAAATCTAGTGATATAAACTTGATACTAAATAAATTTTAAATTACTTTGCAAAAACTTACTCACTATGAAGGATGGTTTGAGTCTGAGTTCGAAAAATTTTCCGAGGTATTACAAAAACTGACCCAAACCTCCCTTTTCCAAGTATTGATCACCTAGCTATGTAGACTAGCTCGAGTTCCTAGAGATGTAAAGAAGGATATGGAAGTGATGCCCACATCCTTTACTGACATACGGAGGATCGAGGTAGAATATTTTAAAGATGAACGCAAAATAGAAGAAGTAGGCAGCCCCAGTGGACCCTTTCTAGGTGTGGACACAGACTCACCACCTACAAAGGTATTTTTGCCTACTCTGTCCCATGGGCCTGCAGGTATATCTATTTGTATACCTTTTGGTACTTTAGGTTCTTAAACTGCTCCACTACCTCCTATACATGCTGCTACTAATGTTTCCCCAACACCACACAATCAGGATTCATTACTCCGAATGGGTCAACTTGCCCATTATGCCGATCCTCGGGCTGAAAGAATCGAGGACTACATTCTGATCATGATTCAGGCTGCCCTAGTTGATGTTGTGACACCGTTGCGCGCTACCATTGATGTCGTCGTAGCACGAATAGCAGCGTGTCAGTGTGGCCATGGAGCCACCGAGGAGGTGGATACCTGTCATTGATGCGTTGAGGAGTGAGATGGATCAACTGTAATCTACAAACATGTCTATAATTTTTTAGACTGTTGAGATTCAAGATGTGCTAGAGATGCCTTCGGCCACCACCAGAGATGAGAATAAAATTGATGATGTGGTTGATCCCGAGTATGAGGCTGAGATTGAAGAAGATGCTTGGGGTGGACAAGGAGATTTCTTACAAATGCCTTACTAAGAGAGAGGAGGCTATGATAAATGCAATTGTATAGGCTTCAATAGCAGATAGATCCTTAGCTGATCCTAATGCAGTCACTACTACTTCTGAAATGGTACCAGGTATTGAAGCACGAGATTAAACCAATGTACCGAGCACTAATGCCAACATATACGGAGCAACTGTGTAAACATCACCACTTCTACCTCCCTTTTTGTCTTGCTTTATTTTGACTTTTGGATTCTTTTATTTGCATTTGAGGAAAAATGGTCTTAATTGTGGTGGGGTGAGGCTCACCTTTTGTGTGATTTTTCTATGAATATTGATGTTTTTCTTATATATGTTTTGGTTTTGAGCTTTATTTTCTATTTTGCACTATTTTTGTGGATTATTGAGCTTGCGACCTCTTGTTTATGTTTAATGTGGTTGTTCTATTGCAAATTTTGGTGTCGGTCTTGTTCAAGACCAATGACGTTAATAGTGCTCATAATCAAACAAAAACGAATGTACGGCTACGATGAATCCCAATGAAGTTTCGTAATAAATATGTGAACTCTTTGCATCTTGTTGTGACTAGCCAATTATTAAATTGAGTCGCTCGTGATAAGGATTGCACACTAGCGGAACTGTGTGATGAGCTTACCGTGAACCACGTTTGACGACACCTAGAATTTTCCTTGTTTGTCCAATTGAGTATTTGATGCAATCTATTGATATGATTTTAGGCAATTTTGAAGAGTATGATCCAATTTGACATATACCTCTTTTGTGGCCTGCCTTGTGAGTGTGTGAACCTTGCTTGAACACCCCTTGAGCCTTAGCCTTTTCTTGGAAGATATTTGATGAAACTATAACTTGTTTTGATCCATTACCCATAATCTTCATGATGTGTGGTTTGTTTTAATAGCCAAGTTACGCGAAAAGCCTAAGTTTGGGTGTCGTGAAAAGAGAAGGTAAATCAAGAAGTGTAAAGAAGTCCCCCTTTAACCCAAAATTTTGAAAAAAAATGGAACCCTCCATACAAAAAAAATGAAATGAAAAGAATATTTTTGGAATAAAGTGTGAAAATTCAAAAATTAAATGGGGTTTCCAATGGTTCATGAAAGATGAATAACTGGGTAACTTGTAAGCACAAATGAAAATGATGAATAAAAGGAAAGAAATTATTGTTCGCACCACATTTCATTAGGATAAAAGTCACTGAGCCTAAATGACCATACTATTACACTCAACCCCCATTATAAGCCTTGAAAGACCTTTTTGATTTTGAGTGAGATGAAACAAGTGTTGGTTGGAAAATACGGGCAAGCCTATGGGTGAAGACATACGTGTGTTCATCTTTGTGAATGTGGCGTTGCATTTGATTTTGGAGGATTAAATGTTGAAAAATTATGTGTGTATATGGAATCATCTTTTGTGTGAGGGAATTTTAACACCTTTGTTGAGCTTGAGCATTTCATGTGAAGCAAGTAGTGAGCTTGAGATTCTTTGATAATATTGAGTTACAACCTGAATCTTTAGGTACACAATTGATTCTTTCATTAGTGAGTTGAGTCTTTTTGTGTGCATTCATAATTGAATCTTGTATAGCACTGTTTGAGACATGATTTTTTAACTTTTGAACTTGAGTTTTACTTGAGGACAAGCAAAAGTTTATGTTGGGGATCTCGATGAGTCCATAATTTGGACTCATTTAGGGATTTATTTTAATATATTTAGTGTCATCAAATGCATATTTAATGTCAATAACTGATGTAAATCCTTATGTTTCAAGAATCTGGATTGAGGAACAAAGCATGGAAACTAATGGGCAAAAAGGAACATGGCAGCTGAAAAAAACAAAGAAAAGGCTGGAGGATCGCATAACCCAGTGGGTGATCGCCGAATGGCCAAGGATTTGCTTAATATTATAGAGTGCAAAGACTTGAAGTAGAAAAACAAATGGGTTATGGAAAGAAGCAGTCAGCGAGTCATCGAACGCTTCTGTGATGCAATGCCATTTTCGTAAAATGTTACAAAACTTACAAATTCCTAAGACCAGAGCTGAAAGGCGATGGAATTTATCAAAGGGCGGATCGTCGAGTGAATCGGCGCTCCCGACTTATTGAGCCAAATGGTCCTTCGCATCACACTTTTTTCGACTATAAATACTTGTTCAAAATTTTTAGCTTAGTATCGACTTTCATATCCAATGCTCAATAGAATCATATTATTTTTGAGTTTTTTAAGTTTGAGTGGAAAGTAGAGTTTTTGGAGACATTTTTCCTTAGCTTTGAAGATTTGAAGATTTTCAACTCCAAGAAATTGGAAGTGGGTGTTGAAAATTCTTCATCTTAGATTGTGTAAAGACATTATTATTGATACCCAGTTGATAGAAACACAATTTGATATTGATTTCTTACTTTTTATTATATCTAGGTAAAACCCAATTCATGGGGCGTGATTATGTGATTATGACTGATAGTTTATTTGTTGTTTAAAAGTGATTTTGTTCAGTAATTCTGGTTGAACTTAATGGGTTTTAGTTGCAAAGGCAATCTTAACTTTGTGTTTTTGACTTGCCCGAGAGAGAGGTTTTAAAACCAAAATTACTGAATCGGTGGTCTGTGAGTATCGGATTGTCATGTGTTCAGCTCGAGAGAGTGAATTCTTAACCCTTTTCAAAACATTCAGCTCGATAACGTGAATGACTAAGGTGAAGGTTGTTCTTAATTATTTCTTATTGGTGTTCGAGAGAAATCAATTGAATTCGAGATAAACTGCTCAAGAGAGAGTTTATCCTTACTAATGTCTATCTTATTCACTGATTTACAGCAACTTACTATTAATTTCAATTTCCCGATTGTTTACCTTAGTCAATAATCCTATCACATCCCAAGAATCTCGTCTCTATTTGTATTTTTATGCTATTTACTGTTCTAGTTGATAGGTGATTACAAACCCAATCTTCATATTTTACAC
The DNA here is from genome assembly GCF_001406875.1 of Solanum pennellii. Taxonomy (NCBI): domain Eukaryota; kingdom Viridiplantae; phylum Streptophyta; class Magnoliopsida; order Solanales; family Solanaceae; genus Solanum; species Solanum pennellii. The sequence continues at coordinate 54,653,477 of NC_028640.1, read as the reverse complement.
TTGTGTCGCCCTACGATTTAACCATGTTTTATTCATAAATGTCTTTAGCTATGATAGTCTTGAACATATTTTCACTTGGCTATGGATTCTCAAAACTACTCCATGTAGGAAAGATTCTAACCCTTGGGTTATATTCTACTCACACAATCGTTGGCACTTGAACTTGAAGTAGTGTCCTGATACGTTGAAATCAAGTATCTAAACCTACATCATAAAATAATATACTGGAAAGTATGCATCGGTATTTGGAATGTACTAAGCATGCAGGATATAGATACAAAGTTGGGCAATGATATAATTGAGAAATACAATAATAAATATGGAAATAAACTATATAAAAATGTAACTAAAATCAAGTAAATGAAATGACCAAGTATAAATCATGTAACTAATGTGTTGAACAAAATGTTGATAAAATGGTCATTGAAATAAGCTACTATTAATGGACATAAACCACGCGAGCTAAACTTGGATTCTGATGCATACGCCTCATCAAGAGTACCCAATATACCTTGTTAAAGGTATAAATGCATGATTGTGGTGTGAAGACTGACATTAATGCCAACAGAGAGGACTTCTGAACCTATGTTGACTCCTATTTTTGGGACTTTGAGGGTAAACTGCTATGTCTACTCTTAACTTAATGAAAGGCTAAAATGCACTAAAATAGTGAGTAGCTCAAATGTTGACATGCTTTCTGGGAATTCAGATAATTATATTGAAAGTTATGGCATTCAATTTCTACAAAATGATTTTCTTATTGTGTTGCCTAGCAAATATAATCCATAAGTTGATAGTTGATAAAATCTAGGGCTCTAAATTCTATACATGCAAATTAACTAAATCACCGAGAATCATGTTGCTTAGATCATGGGAACTATAATAAATAAAATAATAATAAATCTTCAAAATTTGTAAACCCTGGGTCTGAACAATTTGTCAGAAATTGAAGAACTAACTAAATTCTAGGTACCTAATGGGTGAAAGAAATTCACAAGTAAAATCCCACATAACTTATGATGAAATCTACGGGCTGAACTTGATATAACATTCCTGCTTGTTCTTGGGAGAAATAGACGACTTCTCCTCTTATTTTTGCTCTAAGTTGGGTGATTTTTAAAGAATGATTGTTCCGGGTATTGTCTTACTAGATTATTAGGCATATAATGATTTAAATAACGTAGTTTAGATATTAAATGACGTAGTTTAAGTACCCTAGTCATAGGGAAAAAGATCAATGTGACCCTGACTTAAATATTGCAGAAGTGGCTTCCTGACACGCTTCACGAGCCATCATAATAACCAAGGTCTATGTCGCAGCTCGTAAAGATGCCCTACCTAATAGGGCATTACCAAAATGGGCATAACTATTTACTTCGAGCTTAAAATTAGGAAAACCTTGTGGTGTAGAAAACAGTACTCAGAGATCTTTAATTTGACATGCCATAGATGACCTAGTTCATTTTTGCTTTGAAAGATATGACTGTTTAAAGTTGACCATAAACTGTTAGTATGAAAACTCGTCTTCACATACAACTTCCTGGTTAGTATGGAGCTTCACAGACTATATCAATGTATGTGGTGCTTAATCAGTGACATCGAGTGTGAAACATCTCTTAAAAGCTGACAAAGTGACTTCAATACTAGCTTCACGGGACGTCTTTAGCACTACATCATGTCAGGTAGATCGTGAAGATGCTCTTCCCAAGACTTGACTATAACGAAATAACTTTGTACTCCGGATTGAAATTAGGCTAAGTTTGGGGAGTTGGAAAGAGGACTCAAAACCCTTAATTTGATAGGTCATGGGCCATCTAAATCATTTTTTCTCAAAGATATGATCGTCCGAAGTTAACGCAAACCTCAAAGTATATCAAGACTCTTTCACGGGCCACTTTATAGCTCGTGTGAAGCTCCACAGACTATATAGTGGTTCGTGGTCCTTCATAGTAGTCATGATTGTTATGTGTCTCGTTAAAGGACCACTTCTCAGCTCGTATAGAGCTCCATGAACCGTCTAGTGGTCCGTGATCTTTTACATTATACCGAGTGCACAACCATGAGTAGGGTGTCGAGTCGTCGTCGTCTTCAAGGCCTGTAGACCCCCTTTGTGGTTGGACCTTCTCTATATAAAATCTTTGTTTTGATTGTTGAGATGTTACAAAATCTCCCACTTGAGATCAATCATCCTCGATTGAAGTCTAAACAAGCTAAGTTTGGCTGAAAGAGCAAAGATCTCCATCAACTGAATACTAAAAACTAATATCTGATCGAACTAAGTTCCATGAACATGCAAATATATTGAAATTCAATGATAATTGAGGAAACATGATACTAGTAGTGAAATTACACAAGAGAACGATGAGATATTATAGAGGAACTATTACATCAAGCTTAAATGTAATTGTATGGAAAGAGGTGAGGATACTTGGTCATCATGGTTGCTTCTGCTTCCTAAAAAGATCCTCTACTGATGAACTCCTCCACAAAACCTTTATTGAAGTGTTATATTATTTCTGAACATACGAACTTGACGGTCAATAATTTTAATCGGAATATCTTGATAAGATAGGTTATCCTTTATAGCCTAACTCTCTAAAGTTACTATCGATGATGGATCACTCACACACTTCTTCAACAAAAAAATGTAAAATACTAGATGAACCTTGTAGTTATGTTGGCAACTCTAGCTTATAAGCCATCTTACCCACCATTTTTATGATGTTGTAAGATTTGGAGCTGAGCTTCCCTTTATTGCCAAATCTCATCACCCCTTTCATGGGTGTCACTTTTTAGGAAAACCAATCATCGATTTCAAACTCTAAGTCCCTTAGCCTCATATCTACATAGGATTTACTAACGACTCTGAAGTGTTTCTAGTCTATCTCTAATGATTCGCACATTCTCTATAGCCTCATGAATCAAATGTGGTCCAATCAAGGCTGCTTCACCTACTTCGAACCAACAAAGTCGAGACTTGTATATACGCCCATATAGTACCTCATAAGGAGCTATCTGAATACTCTAATAAAAGATTTTCTTATAAGTGAAGTCTATGAGAAGTAGGTGATTATCCAACTACCCTTGAAATATCACACAAACTCTCAATATATCCTAAACTTTTTTAATAGTACGATTTACCTAACCATCCGTCTGTGTATGAAATATTGTACAGACATTTACTTAACCAAGACCATTCTGAAATGACTTCCAGAAATGCGATGTAAACTCAGGACCTTTATGTGATATGATAGAAAAGGGAATATCATGCAACCTCACTATATAATTCATATAGAGTTTGGCATGGTCCTCCGCTGAATTGGTAGTCTTGACAGCCAAGAAGTGAGTGGACTTATTGACTCTGTCCACTATCACCTAAATGGAGTCATATTGTCAGTGATGACGAGGTAAATCCGTAATGAAGTTCATGTTTATCACTTCCCAGTTTCAGGTAGTAATGTTTATCTTTGGTGTCACATCTCACAGTTTCTTATGTTCTACCGTAATCTGTTCATAGTTAGGACACTTAGCCACAAAATATGTGATGTCTCTCTTTATTTTGTTCCACCAATAAAACTTCGTAGATCAAAGTATATCTTAGTTGAACCCGGATGAATAGAAAACCTAGAATGATGGTCTTTTGTAAGGATCTGTTGCCTCAACTCATCCACATTTGGAACATATAAGCGACCCTAGTAACAAAGTATATAATCTCCTTCTTGGAAGAAAACCTCAACTTTTTACTAGTGAACTGCAATTGCCAATTAAAGTAATATATGTATGCAATTATGTTTTTCCTAAACTTCCACTTCCAATGAAAATTCTGATCCATTCTAAACTATAACCCAACCATAACGTGTCAGTAAGACAAACTCCTAAGCTAGCAAGCTGGTGAACATCTTTCGATACCTCTTTATTTCCTTCCTCAACATATACTACACTACCCATGCATAGTCTGCTGCGGGCGTCAGGTCCTACATTGTCCTTACTCGGATTGTAGAGAATATTCATGTCCTAGTTTTTAAGAATTGAAACCATCTCCTCAAACGTAGATGCAACTCTTTCTAGGTGAACACATATTGGAGACTCTTATAATTTAAGAACAAATCCACAATATTGACATACAAGTATTGTCTCCAAATCTTTATGGATGCAAGCTGGAGTTCATGGTTCGGGTACTTCTTATCATGGACCTTAAGCTTCCTAGAAGCATAAGGTATGACCTTACCTTTATACACCAATACACAACCTAGGGCAACCCCAGATGCATCATAATAAAACTACATAATCGTCTAAACTCTCTAGTAAATTTAAGACAGGAGTTGTAGTTAACCTGGTCTCTAGTTCTAAAAAGCTTTTGTCACATCATCTAACCACTAAAACTTGACCTTGTTCTGAATTAACTTGGTCAATGGGGAAGCTATGAATGAAACTTTACAACAAACCTCCTATAATGACCGGCCGAACCCATGAAACTTCTGATATCAGTCTGAGAGGTGGCTTTGGGCCAGTGTTTTACTGCCTCAATTTTCTGAGAATCTACTTGGATCCCTTCACCAGATACCACATGACCAAGGAAAGCTATCGACTGTGACAACAATTGACATTTGTTGAACTTAGCAAATAGCTGGTGATCTTTCAGAGTTTTCAGAACAACTCTCAGATAAGTCCCATGCTCTTTCTCACTCTGAAAATAATTTCTTCAACAAAGACGATGATGATCAACTCCAAATACTATTTGAACACCCTATCCATTAAGTCATGAAAGTTGTATGAGCATTTTTTAGTCCAACCGATGTAACTACAAATTTGTAGTGACAATATTGAGACCTAAAAGTTGTATTTGGGAGGTCACTATCTCTAACTATGAGTTGATGATGGACATATATTGAAACCAATTGATCCTAATTCTACAATCAACTGATACATAACAAGAATGTGACCATCCATGCCAAGGATGATACCGAAATCTAACATTTCTAACTCTACAAGGTTTGTTGAGGTGATTCATTGGGGAATTCTTATAAGGCTATATTCATATACATGTCTAGCTATAACTGAGCCACCAACTAAGTAGACACTGAGAAGAGTTTGGAGAGAGCTTCTAGGCTGACAACGAAGTTTATTGCTATGTAAGAGGTTAAAAAGAATAGTGTATCCCCCTGATCAACAATGCATAAACATGTAAATGAAAGATTCTTAATGGACCAGTGACCACTCAGGAGAATCTTTTAGGTTCTGGCGAGTCAGGAGAGTATACAACTTGTTCTGTTGCTAACAACCACTTGTACCAGATGAGGCACCATGCTGAGTAGGTCAACCTACTGGTGCTGCTGAAGTAGTAGACTGGGCCTTATTGGTGTTTCCTTTTTGTCCTTTCATGGAAGAAAGGAAATCCATCAACCTATGACCCGACTTACCAAATCCAAAGCACCCATCTCTGCCTACAAGACACTTGCCCTGATGACTCTTACCACACTTTTGACAATTTGGAAAAGTTTGGCTACCTAAAACACTCTCATATGTCTTAGAGCCTGATACTCTCCCTTTATGATCCTATTAAAATGGGGGTTCATAGTGCTAGCTCATGAAGGTGTAGGATATGTAGACCTCTGCTGAAACTGTGAGCGATTCCCACAACCTGACCTTTGCTTACAATGTTCATAATTTCTTGTTCTAGCCTTTTTGTTATCCTTAGCCATTTATCTAAGCTTATCTTACAAATCCTGCTAATCATGAGTCATCAATCTTGAGATTTCAATATCCCTCAAAGAATTTAAATCCTACAGTCGAGCTTCACCATATTGAATACTCCAACAAGAACTATCGCATCTGTGCCCTTAGATCGGCAACTATGTGAGTAGCATACACTACATCAAAAATGATCATTAGCGGCAAATAAGAATTAATTGCTGCTCAATATGTATCTTTAGCGGCAATTAACACTATTGGTATATGTCCCTAAAACCTTTAGTGACATTGGTTCTAAAGACACTTAACTAATGACGGTAAAGACTTTAACCTTCTTTATTAATGTCAATATCTAATGCCGCTAAAAGTTGTTTTTATTGTAGTGATACCTAGAGAGATGGGTTAACTTTAGCCCGTACCTACTCCAACTCGGTTCTAAGTATACTCCCACCTAAATGAAAAGCTAAAATACACTAAAATGTTGAGTAGCTCAAAATTCTAACATGCTTTCAAGGAATGCACATAATTATACAGAAAGTTATGGCATTTAATTTCTTAAGTATCATTTTCTGGATAATTTTCCTCGGAAGTATATTTCGTTACACTACCAAGAATCATGTTATTTAGATTGTGTGATTTATAAAAATTAAATTACAATAAGCTTCAAAAATAGGAAACCCTAGGTTGAATAGTTTATGAGATATTCCAAAACCAATTCAATTCTAGGGACCTAATGGGTGAAAGCAACCGACTAGTGAAATATCACATACTAGGTAACAAAATATATAGAGAAATACTTCAGATTTCTAGGCTGAACTTCGAAGAACACTCATGTTTGTTCTTGGGAGAAACAATTGACTTTTCCTCTTTATTTCTCTCTAAGTTGGGTGATTTTTGGAGAATGAGGGTTCTGGTATTTTCTGAGTAGATTATTAGGCTAAGACAAAGTAAAACAACGTAGTTTAGGCGTCAAACGATGTAGTTTAAGTGTCCAACACATTGGGGAAAAGACCAATGCGACCTTGACTGAAATAATGCAAAAGTGGCTTCCAGATGGGCTTCACGGGCCATCATGATGACCAAGGCCTGTCTAGAAGCTCGTGAAAATGCCCTGAACAATAGGACTTTAGTAAAATCAACATAACTTATTACTTTGAGCTTGGAATTAGGCAAACTTGGTGACTTTGAAAAAGGGCTCGGAGATGTTTAATTTGACAGGTCATGGTCCACCTAGTTCATTTTGTGCTGAAAGATATGGTTGTTTAATGTTGATCCTAAACTCTTAGTCTGACAACGTCCCTTCACGGATGACTTCCATGGTCTGTGTGGATCTTCACGGACCATTTAGACATTCATGGTGCTCAACAACACCTTTAGAATACCCTACTTGCACCTTAGGGGTCGTTTGGTACAAAGATCAATCATGCAGAGATTAGTAATGCATAGACTAGTAATGCAAAGATTGGCAATGCAACGATTTAGTAATGCAGGGATTATTTTTATCAAGTGTTTGGTTCATCTTTTCTTACCTAGTTTTGTGTGTGGTACCAAAAAAATTCTTTCCAACTATACCCTTGAGTTATTATGAGATTTTCTATTTCATGCAATTGGGTCAAGGTAGATAATTTACAGACAAAATTATTTTTATACAACATATTTAACTATCTAGGAGAATAAAAATTTATTGTTATGTTCACTATTTTCTCACTTAGAGTATTTGGAAGTAAATAATTGGCATCTTAATAAATTGGAGTTAATATCTTAAAAGATTACACAACTTTAATAATTTATAGAGAAAATTTATTGAGCTTCGTTTAGTAACAATGAATTAAAAAAAACTCTTTATCTTAAAAATAAAATAAATATAGAAAAATAAATTAAACTATTCTTGTACTCGAGATGTTTATTCTCTTGTTTTAGACTACTTCTGTAATGTTTAGCGGGCTTCTCTTAAGAGACAATATTTAACTGTCGAATATTCTTAAATTCATACTTCAAGATTAGCATATTAGTCGGATTATAATATTTTATATTAATAAGGCGGAATGGTCTGGTGGACCCTTATACTTATACGCGTTTGTATTGTGAACCCTTCTACTTACCCTTTTGTCATCTATATCCTTAAATTCAATACAAATAAGATTTTTAAACCCCACTCATCATGTGTGTAGTTCACTCTCCCTTAAATTGATGACATGTCAAATCCACATCACCTATATCAATGACATGTCAAATTCATATCATCTATATCAATGACATGTCATAATTATCTTTTTTAAATATTTTTAAAGATCTTTTAACCAAATTATTTAACAAAAAGTAAAACAATTAAATTTATATTTATTTCTTAAAATAAAAATTGATACTCCTGCGACTTTTTTCACCAAAAAAAAAAAGTCATTGCTGCATTTCTTCTTCCCCTTTCTTTCTAGCTTCATCTATGAAGAAGATGAAAATGATGAATATAGCCCTCAAGATGCTTTCCTCCTCCTTCAACCATCACAAAATTATCAACCTAAGTCGTCGCCGCACCATCAGATCTGGCCGAAAATCTTTTCACTATCGTGACTAGATCCTTCAACCCTCACCCACCTAATTCTCCCCGCACCTTACTACCATCATCTCTCTCGCTCTACAGCAAATCAGTTGTCTCCGACGAGCACCGCCAACATCGACCTCTCCCTTTGCCGGCGAACCAATGGACTCAAGGAGGTTTCAATGTCAAGATCTCTTAAAACAATTACAAGAGTATGGAAAGAAGGGGTTGGACATATTTTCGTGGAATTCTATGCTCAGGACAAAAAGTTGCTATGACTAGCACCAACTCATCCTGTTAATGCCTGAACCATTCAGCCAACTTTTGCCTTTCAATTTGAGTTATGAAAGGCTTGTAAATTTTAAATTTAGGTTCCGCAAAAAGTCTCCTCCTGAAAATGGGTGAAGAAGATGGAGGTTCTTTTATTAGATTGTGGTAAAAGATAAAAAAAAAAGGGATGAGCAGGGGATGGATATGGCTGAAAAGGAGGCGTAATGGGTGAAGAAAAAGGATATTTTTCATCATTGATTAAAAATAAATAAAAAATTATTTATTTTATAATTTTTAATATTTTTTTAAGAAAATGCTCCCTCACTCGCCTTAATATGTATGTGGTTACACACTTTTGCTAACTCAAACATCCAAATGCCACATAAGCTTGGTCAATAGTCATAGGGGTTTATTAAATTGTGTTTTATTGAGTTCAGGAGTCTAGATGACAAAAGGTTAAGAAGAAGGTTCACAATGCAAACGCAAACAAGTATAAGGGTCCACCAGACCATTCCGCCTAATAATAACAAATAGATTAAATAACTCATATTTTAGAAACAAAAAATATATCTAAATAATAAATTTGTAAATTAATTTATTTATATAAATATATTAGTATAAATATAAAATATAAAATTAAGAAAATAAATAAAATGATTAAAATGATTTGAGGGGGCATTTTTGTCTTTACCTAGATTAGTCACATGGTATTCGAACTAATAACACCATATGAAAGGTGTTAGTTATACACACTCTAATACCATGTAGAGTGAATAACTAATCTATGGATTGATTATACACAAACAAAAAATTCCTACCGAACATAGTCCTAAATAATACCACACATAATACTTGGACTGCTTCTCCTAATACTCCCTACCAAACAACCCCTTAGAGTTCACCAAATGATTTATAAATTAGATAGAACTTGAGAATTAAGTAACATGCAAGAAGAAGAATTAATATTAATACTCTTTTAACTTTCATCTTTGGTTTTTGTTATCTACTAACTTTACTTAATTTTAGGTTATAACTAATTTTTATTGTATATTTAATTATTTATTAAAATAAGTCATCAAATATATTTTTATTTGTCTTATATAGTTAATAAATCTTGATTATGCATTCACACTAGTGTGTGACTGTAGATCTTTTTAATAGTAAAATAATGATACAATATTTAAAATTAAATTACTTCTCATTAATTATTATCAATTTGGAAATAGTTATCAATCGAGAAACCATAAAACAAACCACTTATTAAATTTCTTTTTGATACCGCCTCAAATAGGAATTAGTTAATCAAAAACCTTAAGTGGTCAGTTTAATGGTTGCATTTAAATATTAAACAGACCAAAGAAAAACTATTTAATAACAACACCTCCAATAGTATAAAAATGATCGATTTCATCAAAAATAATAATTAAAATTTCATATTCAATTCTTTTTTAGGTAGGGTGGGGTGGGTGGGATGAGGGTGTTTGGGGATTCCATACACTTCTATGAATATCTTTTTTCTCTTACTTTTTCTCCTACATTCCTAAAAAAGTCTAATGAGAAAGTTTAAAATTATCAACTAAACTTTAAAGCAAATAATAAGTACGATATCTCCATTTTTCCTCCACATTCAACTTTACTCAATATTTCCTAGCGCAGATTTTGTTAACAACAGTCCCCGTTATATCTTCTACGTTGATTGAAGACCTTTCATTCTCAAACTCTAACATAGAATTTTCAACTTATTTTCGTATCATATCTTGCAGAACTATAGAAAATTCTGGGCTCAGCGACTGTTTCTCCATACTTGTAGGACCAAAATTCTCACTCTAAATTATTGAAAATTGAGGCATTAAATTTGATGGAGTAGGTTCAGATGTCAATAATAGGTGCCAATTCACCTATTTGCTCAATTTGATCCCCCGAATTTAAATTCTTGGTACATCTAAATCCGGGTAAAGAGAGACTAAGATATGTTGATGGATCAAGAAATACTGGTGAAACTGATGAAAAGTAAAAATTTCACCCAGTGGGACACTACGCAGATAAAGACTCAACAGAGGTACCCCAGATAGACCCAAATTGCTCATATGATATCCACATGGACTCAAATATATTGATGGTTCGACCATTACAACAGAAACTGATGAAAAAGGCATAATTTCAACTAGTGGGGCAACAGGCGGATAGAGGATTAATTGAGGGAACCTAGATAAACTAAAATTTCTTAAAACAGATCCTTGTCGACTTAGAGATATTAATAGATCAGGCATTACTTGTGAAAATGCTGAAAGAGGTAAATTTTGACTATCTGCGGCTATGTGTGGATACAAAACCAAATTGCTCATATCAGATCTATATGGACTACCTGAAGTTATACCCTCCATATTACTAAACAATTTCTTCAATGGTGGTTGAGGATTTTTGAATGTCAAATCTTCAAAGATCAAAGGGCACTTCCGTTTAAGGAATGAATTCCAATGATTTTTTATCGCATTATCGGTACGACTTGGTAACAAACAGGATATCATAGCCCATTGATTACAAAATTTTGCATGATCTTTGATAATAATATCATGTTCATCAAGAGTAAAAGGTCGATGATCCACTTGAGGATTAAGCTGATTACACCATCGAAACCTACACGATTTTTTGGATCGACCCAGAATCAATTGGCAAATCAGAGACCACTTTTTTGCTCCATGTTCCTCTACTAGCTTCTGCAGCAGATCATCCTCTTTAGGATTCCATCGGCGCTTGATCATACTTTTTTTCTTGATTATTTCCATTGAATAAAACTAATCGAGAAAATGAGATATGAGAATTGGGAGAATGGGGTCTTGTTTTTTACTTGATAAAGACTTGTAGGGAGAGAGGGATATAGATAGTGGGAGTGGGAATAGAAGGTATACGAGTGACCAAGTTAGTATAGAGTTATTAATTATAGTGTAGCATATTAGTAAATTTCATGAATTAATTCATTTTTCCTTTAAGTAGTGTTTGATGGTTTTGATTAGAACAGATATGATCGTAATAATATTGAAGTTTGACTAGAAGTTATTTTAGAGAAAAACATAATAACATTCAAACTAACCATTTTGACTACAATTATAGTTTGACCGATAATTGCTTTCAGAAAATATATTTTAAGTATATTTGCATCAAACTAATAAATATAAGATATTTACTTTCATATGTTCTTTTATTATTTACTTATCATTGATCAACTATATTATAAACTTAGTATATCATTTCACATGACAAATGATTTATGTGAAAATTTCACATCATTATCAGTTAATTAAAAGGATGGTATAAATATGAGAAAGGAAGTGAAATATATTTTCACGCCCCAAGGCTACCCTCGAGACGTAATATGAAATCTAAGATCACGAATGACCCCTAGTTAACCCTGATTCTGACATGCAACAAGCATATTGATGAACAACTAAACAAACATGCACTATGCCAAATCTAAAATAGTGGATTTTTGAAAATGGCAAATGCCCAACTAGTAGGAGTGTACATAAAATAATAGGTCTTTAGTGACAACTAAAACAACTACTCAACAAACCAAGTTGAATCTACTACTATGTCTAAAAAGCCTCTAACAGAGTTGAGTTGTTGGACATTGCCCCGAGCTGACTCTAACAAAACTGAAAGCTGATATTAAAGACTAAAATATAAAACATGTCTATTGTCCTTGAAGTATGAGGACTCACCACTGAAGCTTCTGAAATCGGACTGAGAATCAAACTAATTGGGGTCTAGATGTTTAGTGCCTGAACATACATCATAAAATAATCTAGCGCAAAGTACGCGTGGGTTGAACTGATCATGTAACTAATATGTTGAACTGAATATTGATAACATGGTCAATGTAATAAGAGTATGAATGTGGGGGCTACTACTAACCAACATAAACCACGTGAGTTAAATGTGGAGTCCAATGTATACACCCCATAGAAAGTACCCAATATACCTTGCTAGTGGTATAAATGCATGATTGTAGCATTGTCACTAAACCAAATGTCCAACAGAGAGGACTTCTAAACCTACGTTGGCACATAGTTCTAGGACTATGAGGGTACGCTGAATCCTAGTCCAACTCGGTGCTAAGTCTACCCCCAACTGAATGAAAAGGAAAAATGCACTGAAATACTAAGTAGTTCAAACACTAACATGCTTTCTGGGAATGCACATATTTACACTGAAAGTTATGGCATTCAATTTCTAAAGCATGATTTTTTTATGAATCTGCCTATCAAGTATAATTAATGAGTTATAGTTGATAAAACCTAGGTTTCTGAATTCTAAACATGTAAATTACACAAAATCACCGAGAATCATGTTTTTAGATCATGGGAACTATAACAGCTACAATCATAAAAAAAATCTTCAAAAATATGGAAACCCTTTGTCTGAAAAATTTATGGGAAATTAAAGAACTAACTCAATTCTAGGGACCTAATTAGTGAGAGGAACCGACTAGTAAATTCCACATACATGGTAACTAAATCTATAGAGAAATCCTTCGATTTAGGTTCTAAACTTCAAAGAACACTCCTGCTTGTTCTTGGGAGAAATAGTCGAGTTTTGCTCTCTTTTTTTTTCTCTAAGTTGCGTGATTTTTGGAGAATGAGGTTTCTGGGTATTGTTTGACTAGATTATTAGGCTCAAAGTGAGTAAAACGGCTTAATTTGGGAATCGAACATCGTAGTTTAGTACCCAACTCATAGGAAAAAAGACCAATGTAACCCATACTTCAATTTTGACGAAGTGTCTTCAAGACAGGCTTCACTGGACGTCGTAATGACCAACACACGTCTAGCAGCTTGTGAAGATTCCCTAGCCGACCAGGCTTCACTAAAATGGGCATGCCATTTTACTCCAAGATTTTAATTACGCAAACTTTGTGGTGTTGGAAAGAGGACTCAGAGATCTTTAATTTGAAAGGTTACGAACATCTAGTTCATTTTATGCTGAAAGATATGGTCGTTTAAATTGACCCTGAACTCTTAGTCTTACAAGTCCCCTTCATGGATGACTTCACGGTCCGTGTGGAACTTCACGGTTAGTGTAGACGTCCATGATGCTTAACTAGTGACTTCGGCTGAAAACATATCTAAAAGTTTGACAAAGTGACTTCAAGATAGGCTTTATGGGTCGTCTAGATCACAATGGCCCGTCAAGTGAGTCGTGAGGATTCTCTACCCAACAGGGTTTCACTAAAATGAGCACAACCTTCTACTCAGGGATCAACATTAGGATAAAATTGGTGGCTTTAAAAAGAGGATCAAAGACCTTTAATTAAGGCGACTTAAATCATTTTGTTCAGAAAGATATGAACGTTTGAAGTTGATCGAAACCTCAAAGTATGTCAATCCTCTTCCATGAGAAATTTCACATCTTTTGTGAAGCTTTACGGACCGTCTAGTGGTTTGTGATCCTTCACTGTAGACATGGGGGTTTTGTGTCTCCTTCACGGACCACATCACGGCTTGTTTAGAGCTCCACAGACCATCTATTGGTTTGTTGTCTTTCACATTATGTTGGGTTCACAACCATGATCAGGGTGACAAGTCCTGGTTGTCTTCACGGCCTGTGAACCATCTTTGTGGTTTGCCTTCTCTATTGTTCAATCTTAGTTTTGATTTTTTTGGGCATTACAATATCTCTCACTTGGGATCAAATAGAGTTTGGTAGAAAGTACCGAATGCTAGAAACTTAAACCGATATCTAACTCAACTAAGTTCCATGAACATGAAAATATGATAGAATCCAATTATAAGTGAGGGAACATGATAACAATACTAAATAACACAAGAGTAATCTTAGAGATTGTGGAGGAACTATTACCTCAAGATGAAACAGAATTAAATGGAAAGAGGTTAGGATACTTGTCCATCATGGCTTCCCAAGTAACTCCCTCTGTGAACTGACTCCTCCACAAAACCTTTATTGAAGCGACTTCTTATTTCTCAACCTAAAAAATTGACGGCCAAGAATTTCAACTGGAACCTCTTACTAGGTGAGGCTATCCGTTACTGCCAGTCTCTTTGAAGGTACTATGAATGTCGGATCACCTATGCACTTCTTTAACAAGAAAATTTGAAAGACTGGATAAACCGTTGCTAGTTTTGTAGGAAACTCTAGTTCTTATGGTACCTTACCAACCCTTTTCAAGATTTTTTAAGTACCTACATACTTGGGCTTGAGATTTCCTTTGTTGCAAAATCTCTTTGCCCTTTCATGGGTCACATTTTAGAAAAACCTAATCATCTATTTCAAACTCTAAGTCCATTCTCCTCACATCTACGTAGGAATTTTGATGACTCTGAGTTGTTTTTAATCAATCTTTGATGAGTTGAACATTCTTCATAGCCTCCTGAACCGAATTTGTCCCAATAAAGACTACTTTACTTCTTCAAACCAACCAACTGGAGACCTGCATATATGCCCATACAGTGCCTCATTAATGGCCATCTAAATACTGGAATGGGAGTTGTTACTATAGGCAAACTCTCTGAGAGGTAAATGATTATCTCAACTACCCTCGAATTTGAGAATGCATGCTCTCAATATGTTCTCTAAGGTCTGAATAATACGATGTGCCTGACCGTTCGTCTGTGGATGAAATGTTTTTACAAATTTACCTGAGTACCATGAACTTTCCTAAATGACATCCAAAAATGAGATGTGAACTAAGGAACTCTATTTGAGATGACATCGAGGGAACCTATGCAACATGACTATCTCATTGATATAGATTTTGGCGTAGTTTTCCGCTGAATGTATAGTCTTGACAGCCAAGAATTTGTAGTTTAGACGTTTGTGGTGTTTAACTAGTGACTTTGAGGGTGAAACATCACTTAAAAATGTTGACAAAGTGACTTCAAAACAGGCTTCACACGGCATCTAGAGCACCATGGCTCGTTCAGTGGGTCATGAAGATGCTCTCCCTGATTGCGCTTCACGAAAACGAGTATAAATTTTTACTCCAGGCTCAGAATTAGGCAAACTTTGTGGCGCTGGAAAGTAAACTTAAAAACCTTTAATTTGATAGGTATTGATACACCTAAATCATTTTTTACTGAAAGATATAATCGTTCTAAGTGGACCCAAACCTCAAAGTATCTCAAGCCTTTTTCACGAGCTACTTCACATCTCATGTGAAGCTCTATTGACCGTCTTGTGGTATGTGGTCCTTCACAGTATCCATGGTAGTTATGTGTCTCCATTAAGGACCACTTCACAGATCATGTGGAGCTCCACAGACCATCTAGTGGTATGTGTTCTTTCATATTATGTTGGGTGCACAACCACGAGTAGGGTGATAGGTTGTGGTCATTTTCACGAACCATAGACCCCCCCCCCCCATTGTTTGACCTTCTCTACTGTTCAAACTTAATTTGTATTTTTGAGGTGTACATATATTATTAATGAAGAGGATGTAGGATAATCTTTTGAATAGTTGGTCTTACTGGAAAACCTAAATAATGTGAGAAGTTAGAATCAGATATATGTCACGACCTAATTTCTCGGGTCATGATGACACCTACTACACCTTACCGGTAGTAGCCTAACCTTAGTCCATAGCCATAAGCAATGTATTACCATATGGTAGTCAACAACAATAATCATAAATATTATAACAAAGTTAAGAAAGGGTGATCCATAGAAATGAGACACCAAAAACCATCCCAAGACCTAACATTAGTAAGTAATCGAGCATCCAATCAAAATAAGAATACATGGCTTTTACAAATACAAATTAAGTATGAATTGTCTCTGAATACAAGAATAACACTAATCCTAGCAAAAAATAGAAGGAAACAAGCAACTCTGAATGCTAGGATCTCACCCTAGTTTCCGAATTCCACGTTGCTCCAAACAAATCCAAATCAACACGATAACTCAAATTATGATATGTAGGGAGAGAAATGTTTTATGAGTACAAAATGGTACTCAGTAGACATCGACAGACCAATCTTAAGAAATAATACGAGCATAAAAAACAAGTAATTAGGTATGGATCGCACATGTAACTAAATAATAGATAACACGTTAGATAACTATTTGGAGCAAAAACAAGATACAAGGGAAAATAAGTCGAGTAAAGAACATACTTTGAAGGATATGATGCAATAAATAAACTTATTCGCAAGTAACTAAGGTACCAAGTCAACTAGAAAGAGTAAGGAGGACCCACAACCACAGTTCTAAACCTAACAGCTAACAAGAAAATAATAACAGAAAACATAATATAGTAAAACAATATCATATCTGACCTCATAAGTATGAAATGTATAAGAAAAAAAATTAACCAACCGGCCCCCATAAATTGGAGGGTGCAAACTACAAACAAGAATACCGGTGATATGCAATGAATATGAATACAGGGTGAACAGCATGACCATCAGTGAATATATGAAACCTCTAACAACAAGTACCCAATAATAGGGATACCCAGCCAACCAATAAACTCCAAGTGACTATCTAAAACCTCTAACTATTAATATCTCACTGCCACAACACCCATGAAGATACTCTGACAAATGGATGGGGAAAACAATACTAAAATGACGATCTTTCTATATAGAGCAACTTCTGTTAAACTTTCAAATTGAAAGAATCAATATCCATGAATAAATAAATGACTTTTATTATGATTTTATATGGCATTTTGTTGACTTTTTAAGTCAAAATGAATCTAAAACATCTTTTATAAAGCTAAACCAACATAGGGTCTATGGGCCCACCTTCACATGCCTTGTGAAGATGTGAATATCTCTCTATTTTGAAATCATATAGATAAATAGTTTAGTGCATTTAGAAACTATACTAGTATACATTTGATTTGGTATGTTGGAAGGGGGCACTAGCTCTTTATTAGTTAGGAGAAAAACCAAAACACATTTAACCCAACATTGAAAAGGACTTCTTAAAGGAAAGTTAAAATAAGTTTTTCCAACTTTCATTTTCATCTTGGTTGACTTTAAGATATAACATACAACCATTGTGACCCCATCATCAGAATCTACCAATTTAAACCCCAAATTAGCTAGCCAATAATGATGTCGAGCCATCTACTAATTCCCTACTCCCAACTAGGATAAGTTTCTTATAGAACTATGACTTAGGGCATCCTCTACTATATTTTCCTTTCTTGCATGGTACAGGATGTCTATTTGATAATCTTTTAACAAATCCGACCCATCAACGTTGTCTTAGATTCATATCCTTTTTCTTGAAAGTAAATCAGAGGCTTTTATGATCTATATACACATCAATATGCAGACCATACAAGTAATGCCTCAAAATCTTCAAGGCATTAATAACTATGGCCAACATTAAATCATGGGGTTGGGTAATTTTTTTCATGCTTCGTTAACTTTCTAAAAGCGTAATAATTAACTTACCATGTTCCATTAGGATAGAACTCGATTTGATGCCTTAAGTGTCACAATACCCCTCGTAATGTCCTAGACCCTGTGCGAGTTCAATATTGTGGCTAAAGTAAATCTATCTTTTATCTCTTGAAAGCTCTAGTCATATGTTGTGGACAACAGAAACTTTGCTGCTATAAGAGTTAGCTTAATCAATGTTGATGAAAGTGAAGAAAATCCCTATACAAACCTTATAAATGGCCTACTAGCTACAAAATGCTATGAACATGTGTTGGTGTTGTCGTCTAGGTCAAGTCGTTATGGCCTCAATCTTCTGCAAGTCAACCTATATAAAAGCATATGATACCATATGGACAAAGAACGACACCAAATTCAACCAGAACTCACATGTGGAGAGCTTAGCATATAAATTTTAACCTCAAAGTATCTTAAGAACCACAGAAAGATGGTATTTATGCTCTAACTCTTATCATGAGTGTACGAGAATATCATCAATAAATACAAAAACAAACAAGTCTAAAAATTGCCTAAATATACTATTCATCAGGTCAAAAATACTACTAGGACATATGTCAATCTGAAAGATGTCACAAGAAACTCGAAATGACGATATAAGTTCCTAAATGATCTCTTTGGAATATCACTCTCTCAAACCCGCACCAGATGGTACCCTTAACGTAAATAATTTTTTTAAAAACATTGGGGAATTTATAAAGGGTCAAAAAGGTCACTAACCCTTGGTTGTTGATATTTTTTCTTTATAGTAACCTTATTAAGATATTGTTAGTCTATACATATGCACAATGACCCATCTTTCTTTCATACAAACAATACATGTTTACCTCATAGTGACGTATTCGGCCTGATGAACCCTTTATCTAGCAGGTCTTTTAGTTGCTCCTTCAATTCCTTTATTCGTCCTGATGAACCCTTTATCTAACAAGTCTTTTAGTTGCTCCTTCAATTCCTTTAATTCTGCTAGTGTCATTCAATATAGAGGAATTGATATATGCTAGATATATGGTATTGTAGTGATATCAAAATTAATTTCTTGTAATATGGTAATACTATAAAGCTCGTATGGAAACTCATTAGCCACTTAAATAAACTAAATAGTCGGTAGCTCCATATTAGTATCTTAAAACCAGACAGTATGGTAAATGTAGTATTTGGTGATCATGTCATTGTTTCATTAAAGGAAATGAATTTGTCCTTCAATGTTGTCGTATTTAACCTTCTAGTCTCGAAAAACTAATAGTCTTTGCTCAATAGTCAACATTGTCATAACAATATGTCAACTAATCCAAACCCATAATAATATTAAAGTCAAACATTTATAGTTTTGTCTAGTATGCAGAGGTATGACAACAACAATTTGTACAATACAATCTTAGGAACCTTTAGGAAATAAAAGAGCCATCGATGGGGAAGACACAACAAAAAGGTCATTGCAATGCTTTGGTACTATACATAAGTCCAAGTGAGTAATGATATAACATATGATAATGCTTAGCATGGATCTATAAAACATAAACATAATGGGCACAACCACTTAATATAGATGTCACAACATCTGGCGATGGCTATGAATTTTAATGATCTATATTACATATATGCACTTTTGTCCACTACCGAAACTAGATGCCCCCTCTTGGCGTCGACCTATACATGATAAAATTTTGGAACCACATCTAAAGGATATGGTGAAGATGATGATGTTGTTACTAATTGAGAAAAGACATAAAGTCGCCATTGAAGTTGTTCCTAATTTTTAAAAAGTCACTTTAACTTTGTAACTTTCCTATTACCCCACTAAACAATTATGAATAGATATTATTATACCATTTTTTGATCAGCCCCAAATTCTAAGAAGCAAGTGTGTTCACACACCAATAATTACATGACACGTATTAATTTAATTAAAAATATATATTTTTCATTTTACGTTTTTCATTTTTCTTTTTTTTCTTTATTTTTCTCTCTCTCATTTTGAATTTTAATTTTGATTTATCTTAAATTTTATTTTATCTTCCACCTCTCTCCATTTTCTTTTTTTTTTCTTCACCTCCCACCCCTATGTCAAATTGAACCTCACTCCTATTTTTTTCTTTTCTTTTCTTTTTCTTCTTCTTCTCCGGTCAAATTCTATTCATACTATTATTTAGACTTTACTAAATTATTGATGATAAAAGTAATTATTTTTTTAAATAAAATCAAGTATCATCAACTACTCATTTTCATATAAGTTCAAAATTAGAAACCGTATTTTTAAAAGAATAAATTAATATTCTGAAAATTGAAAGAACTTCGTTGAAATCGGATAAAACAAAAGCTATATGATACTTCCTAATCATCTCATTAATTTATTTCATTTTCTTTTAACTTCAAAATTAGAAATGATAATTTTGAATGAATCATAATTTAACGAAATTTGAAAAAGTTCAAATGAAATTTGGATTAAAAAAACTAAATAATACATACTAATCATCTTGAAATCTAATGTGCTTATCAAATTGTTCGAATTAAATAAAATGTTAGATATAGTTTTAAATTAAAGATAGTCAAACTAATAGTAGTAAAAAGGGAGATGAAATTGTGATAAAAAGTGACATTTAAAGTGAGGAGCTTCAATGAAAATTAATTTTTGAAGAAGAAGGAAGAAAGAAAAAGAAAAAAATAATAAGGAGAAAAAGTTAAAATAATAAGAAAAACAAGAAAATCTATTTTATACCAAAATACTTACAAAAATAAAATTATATTCATTTTTTTAGTTTGTCCACGCTCTTTAAGAGAGTGCATACACTCTCAATGCCAGGTGGACAATAAATGATGTAATAATATCAATTTAGAATTGTTTGGGGGGCAATAGGACGCTTGCACAGTTTAGGCGTCTTTTTAAAAATTCGGAACAACTTTAGGTGTCACTTTATGTCTTTTCTCTTACTAATTTGTATATGTTGTTAACCTTTTTTTGTACCTAAAAGGGTAATGTATTTGCATAGGACCGTTGTTGATACAAAAATAACATACACTGGAGCCCTGATGGAATCTCCCAGAATATGCTTATTGCATGTATCACAATTTTGCAGGAATGATAAAAATGGAACCTGTTTATGTTGTGAGTGTGGTGCACATGAGCTCTCACCTGAACCTGACCGCCCAGTGATCAACCTGCTACCCTAGCACTTCTATTATGGGGAGTGTAAGTGGTCCCCCTAAACTGGAGTTTCAGAGCAACCTTAGGCCTTTATGTTAAACTCGTGGGCCTAGCTCTCTTTTGATTCTCTCTCGACTCTCTTATATGTACAATGCTAATATCATAACACTTCTATGTTATGTATAATGACATGAATCATATGATGTCCATCTTGTCGTTATGTATGGTGTGAGTACTGATAACTCTCAACTACACTTTTTATATTCAAAGTGTAGGCGGTGCTTAACAAGTATAAAACCAACGATGAGTTAGGGTCGATTCCACATGAAGTGATACGGTAAAGAATTCAATTACGAACTAAAGAAGTGTTATAATTTTTTGTAGGACTAAGAAACTACACGACTTAAACTAAATCAATAAATTTCAGTGATCAATATCAAATGGGGGGATTTAGTAACCGTTAATAAGGAACAATTCACATGGGAATTAAACGATTAGACAGAGGACCTTAGGAATGTGTTCAATCAAATGCTAATTTCACTATGGGTTGCTTTCATTTGTTGAATCTCAATGGGTAGGCTACGTTTTGAATACAATATCTATCTCTCGATCAGCTATCATGTTTCAAGTGATTTCCCTCGAACCTTAAAAAGCTTCACAATAAAATATAACCCAATTCCTTAACTAAACCCACTTTCTCAAGGTGGATAGTAAAGACGCAAACAAACTCATTTTCTCAAGTTGGACCATAAAGACGTAATCAATACAACTATTAATCATTCATTCCACTCTAAGAATCTTTCTCAAGTAAATATACAGATCTAAGATAGAACCAAATTTGCAACTTCAGTTCATCAATGAAATCATGAATAATCAATTAAACTCATTTCAAGAAAACATTAACTTCAACAATTAACAATAACATAAGCTAATGAATGCATTCGACTACATGATCACACCCCTAAGGTAAGGGGTTTTAGCCAAACATAGTAAAAAGCAAGAAATCGTTAGCAAAAATATTATCCAACTGATTTTTTAACAATCTCCAATGATCAACATCAAAATTAATGCTAGAATTAAAATTCTTGCCCGAAGTGTTCAATAATGTAAAAGTATGTAAAAGCTCTCAAAATTGGAGGATACACTCTCTCTCAGAAATCCCTTTTCTCTTTACAAAAATTGAATATATACGTTTCTAAATTCTTCCCAAAAACTCAACTTGGGGTCCACTCGGCTAAGTTAGTCGGGATCGCCAATCGACTTGGCGATCCTCTAAGTTTCACTCTTCTCGCCTGTTTGCTTGACCCCTGCATCCATTTATTCTGGAAGCTTAGGTGAGCTAGGTCGTGATTGCCGGCCCATTTGGTGTGTCCACTAATCATATTTTGCTCGCCAAGTATCTTGGTGCATAGGTTATTTCGTTGGAATATTTGGCGGATTGGAGGCATACTCGGCGATGCACTGAGTGGCTTCTGCAAGCTCCAACTTCACTTTTCTTCAACTTTTCCAACTTTTTTGCCACTTTTCTCATCGTAATGTCCTTGTTTTGTTCTTAAACCTTCATTGATACATATAAACACATTAACATCGAGACACTAATTTATTGAATAATAAACCCTAAGTGACTCAAAATTCTCGACTCATCAAGTACAACACCAATGACAATCATAAACCAATGAACTCAACTCTTATGGATCAACTCAATAACAAAATTTGAGCAAGAAAAAATGTAACTTTCCTAGAAACGTAAGCAGCTTCCTACTTATAAAATTGGTGCACAACAACCTTATAAACCAAAGTTTACAAGAAATGGCTAGTAGACTCCCTAGGATACGATGTTGATCTGATACAAAATTTTTCACACCCCAAACCCAAAGGACACCATTAGCACCTTATGCAAAAAATTAGGCATGAGCAAGTCGTTTTGAACCACTTGCTAAAGGCGCATGACAGCCACAAAAACATAAGAAAACAAAAGAAGTATGTATTGGCTTAAAACTAAGCCCTCGGCTGAAAAGACCTCTGTCAATAGTTTTACAAAGAAAATAGATACTCCCAAGAGTTTATATAAAGAAATAACCATGTAGCACACAAGCCTATTTGGGCCTTCAAGGCCACCATGGTATCTAGGAAAGCATAAAATGGTATCTAGGAAAGCATAAGCAAAGCCAAGTGGTCCATCAAAGCTACTATGATCTCTATACACCATCTAAAAATAATTATTCACCAAGACAATACATCAAACAACCATCAAACTTCAACAAACCAACAAACAAAGCCAAGAACATGGCTATACTACCCAAAACACTAGTTTGCAAGCCGCTAAGAGTAGTAAAGCTTGGTTGGGATGGGTTCATGACCTACCCAAAGCTATGTACAACAAAAGCCAATAAACCTCCTAACTTTGGTAGCTCTAGAAGAAAGGGGTTGACCAACTTGAGAGAAGCAAATAATGTTGTTGAGGAGGTTTATCAAGTTGTCTATTGGGACTTGCATGCATGAATGCGATGCTCCAGGCAATGGGGTATCAATACGAAATAAGTTACTAGTAAGAACAAATAGACTAAATGACAAGGTATCATAATATACTAAACATAATATGGTAAGGAAATAAATAATAAGTTAAGTGTACTATCCTCATAAAAACATACAAAAACAATCAAACAGAAACCTAAACAAGCCCCCGCAATCTCGGAAGGTACAAACAACAAATAAGCATGCCTACCTAGGCCCCCATAAGCCCGGAGGTGCCAATTAAATCTATATATAACTACCAGTAGCGCCTTAGCCGCATAAGAAGTCACATATCCCACTTCGTTGATAATATAGACCCATAGGAAGAACAAAGAACCCTTAGCCATCAATATATCCTCGTAGCCAACAACATAGTCCCATAGGCAAAGATGAACATAGCAACTGACTATAATATCCTAAGGGCAATAATAAACAATTCAATAGGCTAAAGGCAAGCAATTTAGCTATAAAAATTTATACAAATAATCTCTAAGTCATGCCCAACATAGAATTGTTAGTAATAGAACAAAAGTTACGAAAAGGGGGGATATAACAACTCGAGCAACCAACCACAAACAATTATATATGAGTACATCAATGATAAAAATCATATATTATAGCTTCTAATATTTAAGGAAAATTTCAATATTATATAAAAACCTTAACATGCCTTTCAAGTGAAGCCTCGAAGGTGTATGTATGAAACTTTACCAACCTATTATAACACAACAATCGGTAAAATCAACAAAGTGCTAGAACAAGCCATAGACAATTAATATGATGTTAATGTAACACTCGTGACTGGACAACTCCAAAGCATAAAATGAGTCTAATAAATAATAATAAAGGGAAGTATCCAACAAAAAATGTTAAGCACATCTTAAATGAGTAAGAAGATCATGGGGCACTATTTCTAAGGGTACTTCACGCCGTTCGTTCCCACAACCTTTTTACATGACTATAATAAGAACTAAATCAAGCCTTAGTACCTCAAACTCATTACCACCATCCATATACACGAATAATAAGCCAACTCATTAGGATAGAGGATCTTTCCATAGAAACAATATCCAAAACACCATTTCATGTCTCAAAAATATATAAAACGCTACAACATAAGATTATGAAGGAGGGTCAAAGGGGAAAGATTTCACTGAAAAAAACTTTGAGAAACCAAGATAAACAATATGCCTCTTTAAACTAATAACAGCGAAATCCAAAGTCAACGAGAAATACCACAAGTCAACGACATCAACAACTTTTCATATCTATAAGCTTAGAATCTCGATAGATAAGTGTAAGAGATCCTTACCTTACGAATATATATCCATAGATCCTGTCAAATACTCGATAAACATCTGCTATCACGCTATCACAACACCCATAAAGATACTCCATGAAATTGATGGGGAAAACTATACCAAAACGACAAGTTTGCTATAGCCTATGTAGAGAAACTTCTGAGTTGAAAGAATCAATATCCATGGAGAATTTAGGGACTTCTATTATGATTTTATATGATATTTTGTCGATTTTTATGTGTTTAAGCAGCTTTTATAAAGCTAAACCGACATAAGGGCTAGGGGCCCACCTTGATATACCTGCTTGCACAGTCTTACAAAAATGTCAATACCACTCTATTATGAAGTCGTATGGATGAACAGTTTAGTACGTTGGAAACTAGACTCATTGACCTTTGATTTTTTTATGTCGGGGTACTACTATTTTTTATCTATTAGGAGAACAATCACAACACATTTAACCAGACATTTTAGAGAATTTCTTAAAGGAAAGTTACAATAACTTTTTCCGACATTCACTTTGTATCTTGCTTAACATACAACCATTGTTGAATAAAAATACCTCATAAATCATACCTCTTAACACATTTATCTCTTATTATTATCCTTAAATAACGAGTTAATTCCAATGTTCAACAAGTGGAGTGTCATAACTCCAAATATGATAGTCTTAGGTTTGTTACATATATGACAAGATTTATTATTTACTGTTATTGAATTTGGAGACTTCCATGTTTACACAACCATATAAAGTATCTATTTTTTTCTGAAAAATATTGTTTTCATATCCAGTTAAAGTAATAAAAACTTATGGTCTTAGTTCTGCCTTTTGTCCCTTATGTACAACAAGAAACAAGTATAATCTTTCAAAACTAGTCGTATGAGCTTGGTGTTATTGATAGATCAATTATCAGTAAATTATCTACCTTATAGATAGATCGATTTCCATGGACCAATTATGTTGTTCATTATAGGCTTTAATCTATTTGTTGATGACCAATTAGTAGAGCCATCTCATCATTGTTCGACTAAACCATTTCTTGGTACCTACTTTGAGTCGAGTACTCATGATTTGAATAAAATATATTCACTTTAGTGCTCCCCCAAATTCATCAATATAACTCAAATTAGTCAAAGTTCTTCTCATTGCATCATAAGTTTTTGTGGTCCCTAACTTCTTACTCTCCTAGATCTAGCTTAATAGTTGTGAATCAGAAAATTCATGAAGAGTGTCTAAATTTAATACACATAGATGAAAAATATATTTTGACCATGTAATTTTTTTTATTATTCGATATACATAGTAAAAATTTTCTAAGAAGAGTATTCAACTAGTCATCTTTCATTATTTATAGTTACGCCACTCATAGCTAGAATACTACAGTGATTTTTTTCTTTTAAAAGAAGAGTTTTTACCATTTATTTCTCAATTTATATGGTATAGTTAATTTTTGGTTTGTTTTCTATTTAGAAATGATTGTTGGGTTTTAGCAAGGTGTGAATGGAAAATAAGAAGAGAAAAAAGAAAAAATGTGGGGGAACCAATTTTGGAGGGAAAGTGAAAAGTAATTGCAAAGTACAAATAAAAAGCCATTTCTCCCATATTGGTAGAAGAAAGGAAAATGTTGTACTTATATTAGGAAACACTTCCTTTAGTTCTTAAGGGGTTAAGAAGAAGGTTAACCCTCGCCCCGTCGTCGTTGCCGCTCGCTCGGCTTTGGCTTTGGCTTTGGCTTTAGATTTGGTAAATGATGTGATTTATGATTTTCTTTCTCTTACAAATTAATTTAGGATGTTAGTCAATTAATAGAATTAATTTCGTGCAACGACATTTATTTTGAAAATTGTGTGTAACAATAACATTTTCGAAAAGACATTATTTTTCCTAAATTGTTGAACAGACATGTTCCTTGCTGCAAGTGGCTATAAATAGAGACTTTTTTTCTGTTTTTGAAAACTGAAAAAATTTTCTTCTCTGCATACATTTTCTTACATAAACAAAATTATGTATGCTCTTGTTATTGTTCTTGTGTTCGCTGAATTTATTAAGTTTGAGGTACCTCTACTTCTCTAATAGCATAATCTGTTTTATCTTAGGAAGAATTAATCTATAACTCGGGTACTTGAGCGGATTAAATTTCTTAAGGAAACACATTTGGTTCTATGGACTCAGATTTTATTTTCTGTCTATTTCATCTATTTTTTGTTTTTATTTTTTCTTTTCTAACCTGAATACAGGGGATAACAAGCTTAAGAAATTTAACAGTTTTTGTATTTGAGGTTTCTGGAGATCAAAAACTTTATGGTTTTCTACTGTGTTTGATTTTTTAAATTCATCCAATTAACGATTAACAGAACATAAAAACTTTATTGTTAAATCAGAACAGACTGTGTATA
This sequence comes from Solanum pennellii, assembly GCF_001406875.1. Classification (NCBI taxonomy): domain Eukaryota; kingdom Viridiplantae; phylum Streptophyta; class Magnoliopsida; order Solanales; family Solanaceae; genus Solanum; species Solanum pennellii. The sequence goes on along the minus strand of NC_028640.1, from coordinate 54,626,204 downwards.
AATTTATTCTTATTGTTAGTATTTCACATACTAATAATTGTTTGTCATTTATGATAGAAAAAATGATAAATTCAAGTCAAGTAAATGTTGGAACAGTGAGTGCGGCAACAACATCTCTTACACATAATTATTCAATTCCTGCCCTTGCGCCGGCTGAGAAGCCTGCAAAGTTTTCTGGAGTCAACTTCAAAAGATAGTAGCAGAAGATATTTTTCTATCTGACCACATTACGTCTGCAGAGGTTCATTAATGAGAATATTCCTGTTATGTCGGATGAAACTCTGGCGGAAGAACGATTGTTAGTTACAGAAGCATGGACACATTAAGATTTTTGGTGGAAGAATTATATTCTGAGTGGCTTGTAAGATGATTTGTTGATGATTCCTCAAATTGGAATCATCTAGGGATTTATTTTATTGCAAATAATGTCCTCAATTGTTTATTTTATCGCGTTATCTAGCAAAGACTCCTAAGTTTCAGGTATTTGACAATTTGGCAAGAGCATGGACACTTAAGCACAAAACAGAAGCAAAATGAAAAAAAAACTGAAAATGCAAAGGTGTGTACCGCCAAAAACACTTGGCGATCCTCCATATAGAAAAGTTTCGCCTTCTGTTACAGCAAGTAAGACCTAAAGAAAGTGGATCAAAAGGCGAAAGAAAATAGTCGGCGCTTCGCCGATCAGTTCCGCCAAGAAGAAGATTTCCACCTATCGATCCATAACACATAGACAAGGAAGTCAACGTGCAAGAGGTGATGAACTGAACGAAGAACGATTTGCCAAATCACTTGGCGACTAACAACTAACTGCGCCAAAAAGATTCACCAGCTTAAGTCTGAAGTCTATAAACACTAAACTCTTTTATTATTTAGAAAGAGAAAATTAGAGAGTGAAATAATTACACTTGACATTTTATTTTAGAAACTTTGTTCTTAAGTTTCCTCTCAAGTTTGGAGAGGGTTTTTGTGGAAGCTTGAATGAAGAAGCTCTTCTTCAAATTTTGGAAGTGGCTCTTCTCCATTTACCTTCCATAGCTACGTTTAAGTTTTAATCTCTTATACCCACTTGATTCCCTTATCATTTTAAGCATATTTTATTATTACTTGATGTGTGGCTAAAAAGCCCCATTCTTGGGTGTGATTTACCAATTATGGGTTGATTAATTTGTTAGGTCTTGCTTGCTAGTAGCTTAGATTGCATTTTAATTGTGATTTCACCTAGTGATTGTGGTTTAATCTAATGAGTTTGTAGTTGCAAATACAAAACAATACATGCGTTTTCCGCTTGCACGAGAGGAAGGTCGTGAAACTAAGACCACTAGAATGATCTCCTAAGGAGTGGGTCGACATGAGGTTTCAGCCCGAGAGGTCCCATATCCAAACACTCCCATCAAAAAAGCAAATGTGGATAAGGCGTAGGCTGATAGTTTAGATGAGTGGGTGTCCGATAGGAACCCATTTGATATGGGTTAAGTTTGTTACGCACTGAGCCTACATCCTAGACGTGGCCAGCACTCAAAGATTGTTGATGGCAATAAGAGAACCCTTGTCCTGGCTTACTTAACTCAGCGGAAGACTAAGCTCAACATAATCGAGAAATAAAGTATGTTTAAAAGAAATATTTCATATAATCTTCTGGCCTACATGGAACTTAAGTCTCAATAAGTAAAATAGGCTTCAAACTGAACTACTACTTGTCTACGAAGCCTCTATGCTGACTGAGATGGATGTTGAGACAGACCCCACAACATCCTAAAATTAAACTAGTAAAGCAAATGAAAAGGATGTGCTCTGGAATGCAAGGAGGCTCACCACTGACTCTGGAGCTCAATTTGGATCAACAAAGCGCTGTGTGCTGATCATGGTTACCTGCATCTGCATCATAAAATGATGCAGGCCATCTGGCATCATAACATTAAATTTAAGAGTATACGAGTTCGAGTGCTAAACACAACTATAAAGCTTGAAATGGAGTATGGATGAACTTACCTTTGTTGTGCTCAACTCATAAGATGACAATAAGAAACTCTAAGTTCATTAAAGATGAAACAATAAGAAACTCAACTTTACTTATATATGAAAGTAATATAGTTTCTGTGGGAGTTTCTCTAACCGACAACCACCACTATGAGACTAAGTGATGATACAGTGTCTTGTCCACACTACTAGAATTGTCCTATACATTGTCGTTGCATAGAACATCTTCAACCTAGTGGATCCACTGGCTAAACTTTCGTGATCATCAAAAAAATATAGCACGGTAATACCCATGATGGCTACATGGTTTACATGGGGACTTGAGTTATCAAAAATCTCATTCCTATATCGGTGCTCAATACTACTCCCAAAAAATGCCTTAGCTCATACTTTAATAAAACTTCCTTCCTTTAGGTTGAGATAATTTACTGAACCCTTTAGCTTTAAAAGCTCCTTTTGGAATCAATTTTCCCCTCTTTAGTTCAAAACTCTTTTGGAACTTGTTAGTTTCCTTTCAATTTAAATGTGAAACATTTATCAACCTTTAGGAAATACTTAGTCCCCTTATAACTTTAGGAAAATGAACTCAACTCCTGCACTTAAATAACTTGAAACTTTAATTCTTAGAGAATACTTAGTTCCCTTATAGCTCTTGAGAATTTAACTCAACTCTTTTCTCTTTGCTCGACTTGTAACTTGAGTCTTAAATCAAAGTTAAATGATTGTCTAGGACTTTTTCAAAAATTTAAGAACTCACTTTGACTTGATTCTTAACTTTTAAACTTGACTCTTAACTTCTTTGACTTTGATATTAGCTTCCCTTGAATTAGATTATGGATTCAAGGATCAGGATCTCATGTTAATGGATCATATCATGTTGATTAGATTTACTTTACAGTTTTGGAATTAACTAGGAATGAAAGGTACATCACTTAGGAACTAGTATGAAAAGATAGGGAAAGAACGGGGTCTCCAAGGGGTCTTGGCGCTCTGAGAGGCGTGGAGAGCCAGGACCTGTCGGACAAACCCTAGTTTGGGGCGCTCTTGCTGGCGCTGTGCGCTAGAGCCTGTCAGATAGAGCCTTCCCTTAGGAGCCCTTGCAGGGGCCGCGCACCGAGGGCTATCTGACGGGACCTCTGAATTTTCTTCTCTATTTTTCATCTCTAAACTTCCATGGATCCCACCCCAAACACTTAGGATCCCTAAATACCACATTACCCAATAGATTAGACCCTAAAACATTCCAGAAACAATAATCAAATCTACTAGAGATCAACTACAATTCATTCAACAAGAACTTCACAACTTTTCATCAAGAACTTCAAGATTTTCATTCAAATAAGCTCTAATTTGTTGTAGTGAATCAAATTAGGGTGTGGGTGAAAGGATTCAACATCTAATGATCTCACATGCATACCTTGATAGGGATCACCCCCGACGAAATCCACGCAGCGATCTTGGCGTTCTTGGACAATTCTTGATCTTCCTCTTCTCTTCTCTTTTCTCCCAAGCCCTAAGAGCTCTTAGTATTTCTATGATTGATTGGGACTTGGTTTTACCCCTAATATAACCTAAAAATGAATTAGGAAATACTAGGGTGAAAAGACAACTTTACCCATACAAAAATCCAAAGCGGATTTTTCTCAGCTCAATAGCCCAAATTCCGAAAGACATATCCCTCATACAACATCGGATTGTCGCAAACTTGGCAGCAGGTCTTTCCAGCCATATAAAGAACTCATCCAAAATCTTCCTAATATGCAAGTTATGACCATTTGAAAATGACCAAAACTCCGTTTTGAAAGATGGAAATTTTCCTGATTTCCCTACTTATTTCCAAAAATGATTATTCTTAGTTTCTTAGCTTATTCTTAGTTAATTCAAGATACCGGGTTTTACAATATATCTCCTCCGTGGGAACATTCGTCCTCGAATGAGAATTTTTTCACTAAGTTAAGGGTAGTAACATCATTTCATCACTCAACAAATAAAATCAAGTAATAACATGCTCATACATAGCCTTATAAAGTGCTAAGAAGAGAATTTAGTATCTTGATATGCATTCTTTCCGAACTCAAAGATATGTGAAAATCTCTTCTTCATATCCCCCTCAGCTTCCCAAGTCGCTTCCTCAATGAATTGGTTCCTGCAAAGGACCTTGACTGAAGCAACTTCCTTTGTCCACAACATGCAAACTCAATAATCCAAAATTTGAATCGGAACTTCTTCATTGGATAAGTTATCCTTAATACCAACATTTTCAGTTGGTACAATCAATGAAGGATCATCCAAACACTTCTTCAACATGGAAATATGGAATATCGAATGAACTTCTGCTAACTCTTGGGATAGCTCCAACTCATAAGCCACATTGCCTACTCTCGTGGAGATTCTATAAGGTCCAATATATCGGGGACTAAGTTTCCCCTTCTTACGAACCTCATAACACCCTTCATGGGTGAAACCTTAAGATACACCCAATCATCTACCTCAAAATCTAATGGCCTTCTCCTAACATCTGTGTAGGACTTTTGGCAACATTGTGCCGTCTTCAATCTTTCTTGAATCACTTTCACCTTCTCCATAGATAATGAACTAGATCTGGTCCTACCAACCCTTGTTCGCCAACTTTGAACCACTTAATAGGATATTTGAATCATCTCCCATAGAAAGCTTTATATGGAGCCATTTGGATGCTCGAATGGGAACTGTTGTTATAAGCGAACTCAATGAGAGGTACATGATCATCCCAATTTATCTTGAAGTCGATCAAACAAGCTTTACACATTTCTTCTAAGGTTTGAATAGTACGTTATTCTTCACCATCTGTCTGAGGATGAAAAGCAGTGGTCAGGTTTACCTTCGAACCCAAACATTTTTTGAAATATTTCCAGAACTGTGCAGTAAATTGTGCACCTCGATCTGAAATAATGGAGACCAGAACTCCATTGATCCTTAAAACTTATTGAAGGTATAACTTAGCATGATCCTCTGCCGAATAGGTGGTCTTTACCAGCAAGAAATGGGGTGACTTTGTCATTCTATCGACAATCACCCAAATGGAGTCATGTTGCTTGCGAGATATTGGCAAGTCCATACTAATCGTCTCCCACTTCCATTCTGGAAGTTCTATATTCTGAGTCAAAGCTCTAGGCCTTTGGTGCTCCACTTTCACTTGCTGACAATTTGAACACTTGGCAACAAACTCAGCAATATCCTTCTTCATACGTTTCCACCAATATACTTCTCTCAAATCACGGTACATCTTGGTGGAACCCGGATGAATGGAATATCTAGAGCTATGAGCCTTCTGTAATATCCTCTCTTGGATTCCATCCAACTTAGGTACACATAATCTACCTTGGTACTTCAGCACACCATCTCCCCCTTGTTCAAAAGCTAACACTTTTTGCTTATGGACATTTGCCTTCAAATCAAACAAAATGGGGTCTTTGTCTTGCTTATCTTTAACCTCTGACACTAATCATGATTCAGCCCCATTGGTAACCACTATGCCTCCTTATGTGGAATCAATAAGTCTGACTCCTGAATGTGCGAGTATGTGCACATCTTTAGCTAACTCTCTCGTCTCTTCTTCGACAAAGGAATTACTTCCCATGGACAACCTGCTTATGGAATAAGCAACCACATAATACTTATGTCAGAATCGTTGAGTAATTCCAACCACCTTCTCTGCCTGAGGTTGAGTTCTTTCTGACTGAACACATATTGGAGGTTCTTTTGATCAATGAATATATCAACATGAACACCATACAAGTAGTGACGTCATATCTTCCAAGCAAACACCACTGCGGCTAATTCTAAGTCATGAGATGGATAATTTTTCTCATGAATCTTTAACTGTCTGGAGGCATAGGTTATAACCTTGACATTTCGCATCAACACACAGCCTAAGCCAACTCTTGATGCATCACAATACACTACAAAGCCTTCAGTACCCTCTGGTGAGGTCGAAACCGGAGCGGTACTCAATCTATTTTTCAACTCCTGAAAGCTTTTCTCACAAGCTTCAGACCATTTAAACTGGATCTTCTTCTGAGTTAGCTTGGTCAAAGAAGAGATAGATGAGAATCCTTTAACAAATCTCCTATAATAGCCAGCAAAACCAAAGAAACTCCTTATATCTATTGGAGTTGTGGGTCTAGGACAACTCTGAGCTGCTTCAATCTTTTGAGTGTCAACTCTAATACCTTCACCATAAAAAATGTGGCCTCAGAATGCCAAACACTTAAGACAAAACTCACTCTTGGAAAACTAGGCATATAGCTCTTTATCCTTCAAAGTCTACATAACAATACTAAGGTGACTAGCATAATCTTCTTCATTCCTTGAATAAATAGTATGTCATCAATAAAAAAAACAACGAGAAACAGATCTAAATAAGGTTTTAAGATCTTGTTCATGAGATCCATGAATGTTGCAGGTGCATTTGTCAAACCAAAGGACATAACCAAAAATTCATAATGCCCATACCTTGTTCTAAAAGTTATATTTGGAATATCACATTCCCTAACTTTTAACAAATGATAGCCTAATCTGAGGTCAATCTTCGAAAAACAAGAAGCACCCGAAGTTGATTGAAGAGTACATTTATCATTGGAAGAGGATATTTATTCTTGATGGTCACCTTATTCAACTGACGGTAGTATATACACATCCTAAGAGAACTATCCGCCTTCCTAACAAACAAGACCGGAGTGCCCCAAGGTGAGTCACCTAGTCGAATGAAGCCTTTATCTAACAAATCTTTCAATTTCTCTTTTAGCTCTATTGGTGTCATTCTGTATAACAGAATAAAGATAGGATGACTATGTGGGAGGATGTCTATGCCAAAGTCTATCTCTCTTTCGAGAGGGACTCCGGATAGATCATCAGGAAAGACTTTCAGAAACTCACTTGAGTCATTAACTCGGACTAAGTGATAGATAAACCCCTTGGAAACTAACTTCCTCTCCTTCAGGTACGAAATGAAATGACCCCTAGGTACCGCTGAACTACAAGCCTACTCTACGACTGGCTGATTTGGAATTTGAAACTTGACAAGTCGAGTTCTACAATCTATTGATGCATATAAGGCATGGAGTAAGTTCATACCTAGAATGACATCAAAATCTACCACGTCTTACTCTATTAAATCAGCCATGGTAGTCTTGTGATTCATGGAAATAAAACAATCACGATAGACTCTTTCCGCTAGAATAACTCCTCAACAAGTGTAGACACACAGAAGGGTTCACAAAGTTTTTAAGGAAGAATCTTACACATATTTGCAACATAAGGGGTTACAAAAGATAAACTTTCTCCTGGGTCTAACAAATCATAAACATCAAAAGTAAAGCTTTGATCATACCCGTAACAAGATCTAGAGAGTTCAGTTGCTCTTGGCGGCTAGTGATTGCATAAAGATGGTTTGCCTTTCTGCCAATCCAGAAGTGGCTCCTCTAGTTAGCCCTGTCTGGTGGAGCAACTGATGAAGTTTGAGCTCTACTGCTGGGATTTTCACCACCTTGCTTATTCTTGGATCACTCTCTCATGAAGTGACCCTCTTGACCACACATGAAACAACCTGTCTAGCCGGCCAGTACGACAATCTCCTGGGTGGTACCTGCCACACTTAGTACATGTAGGAGACATACTTCCTCCTTGTGCCATACTACCTTGAGACTAAGTTGGATTCGCCTTGAAGTCCTGTGATTTCAGGACACTATACTCATCTTAGTTTCTGGGCGCTGGTGCACTAGCAGATGATGGTGAATGCCCCTTTGATTTCTGGAATTGTGGTTGACTTGAACTACTGCTATGTTGACTAGACTCATTTATGTCTTCGCTTTATTGTTCGATATTCCTCTCTGTCCCACATTTTATCTTTTTCAACTTGTTGGACATATACCATAAGCCTGGAAATGTCCATGTCACCGATCAACATTGCATCCCCACCTTATTTTCTTGAAGCACGGTCAAAACTAGCAACAAACAAGATCATTTTTCTGTTCATATCCTTCACCATTTTTGGAGCATAGCGAGACAGTGGTTTGAAATTCAACCCATAATCATGAACACTCATGGAGTCCTGTATCAAAGTGAGGAACTCCCGGAACTTTTCTTCCTTCAGTTCTTAGGGAAAGAATCTCCCCAAGAAGTCTTCTTCGAAGCAATTACAACTTGGAGGTGGTGCATGCTCACCTCTGCCATCTTTCCAATGGTCAAACCACGTTCTAACCACACTCTTCAGTTGATATGCAGCTAACTCAACCTCTCAACATCAGCCACATACATCAACTCAAACACTTTCTTCAATCTTCCACAAAGTTTTCTGGATCCTCAGTAGTGCTTGATTCGGTAAAGCTAGAAGGATGCATTCTCAGAAACTCATGATCCTCGAGGTTCCAGCCCTTTCTTATCGAGCTCTTCTTTGTTGCCCGACTTGGTTTCTTACTACTTGACTTAGCATTTGGATAGCTTCCCAAAATTCGGAATTTGTAACCTCTCCTTGGGGTTGCACATCCAGTGTATTTGAAAACTCTTGTTTCTCATCATTTCTTCAGGCTGGTAGTCCTCCGACTGCTCTTCGTGAAGGCATGATGATCTAAAAATACGCATAAGCATGAATTAGACAAAGACTTTTTAGAGATAAACTCCATGCACGAAAGAATATGAAAGAAGTGAAACATTACTAAATGTTATAGTCTCCTATTCATAGATGTAGTGCGCTTCACACCGATGCCTGAGACTCTACATACACGACTTCATAGACTCTCAAGGACTCTTGAAACCTGGCTCTGATAAAAAGTTTGTCACGCCACGAGCCTACACCCCGTACGTGGGCGGCACTCGAAGACCATTTAGGCCCTCAAGTGAACCCTTGGCCTGGCCTACTTAACTCAGCAGAAAATAAGCTCAACTTAATCAAGAAATAATGCATGTTTAAAAGAAATACTTCATATAGTCTTTTGGCCAAAATGGCATTTATGTTACAACAAGTAAAATAGACTCCAAACTGAACTACTACCTGGCTACAAAGCCTCTAATCTGACTTATATGGATGTTAGGAAAGACCCCATAACATCCTAAAACGAAACTATTAAAGCAAATGAAAAGGATGTCCTTTGGAATGCAAGTAGGCTCCCCTTGACTCTGGATTTCAATCTGGATCAACGAAGCAATGTGTGCTTATCCTGGTTACCTACGATATACATACATACATACATACATACATATATATATATATATATATATATATATATATATATATACACACATATACATGTATGTATATGTATGTATACATCTGTGTATATAATGTATGTATGTGTGTATATAGATGTATCTATATGTATGTATGTGTATGTATACATGTGTGTATATGTATATGTGTATATTATATGTGTGTGTGTNATCATAATAATTGGTGACAATATAACAATTATAAATACATTCAAACAAAAATAAATGGTGATAAAAACAGATTGTTACACACGCAAAAAAAATGACATCATAAAATTAATATTTATTTTCAATTAATCTTTTGTAAGTGTAATAAAAATAAAATGAAACTCCTAATCATCATAATTATTTTTTTATTGAATAGAATATTTATATTGAATGTGTTTCAAAGTAGAATAATGAAATACCAAAAACATTGACGATACATGTAGCTAAATTATTTATACAAATAAAAATTAAAAAAAATTCTAGAAAATGTAACTGAAGTTACTAATACAAGTCAAAGTGAAAGAAAATCTAGCAAAGATAATTGTTAATTATGCTTAATTTATTTTGTCTTTCTACCATCTTCCTTTGCAAGTAGATCCGCCACCATATTTTGCTTAATATGTCAAACTCTATATCATATGCAATTGAATACAAAAAAAATTTATATGAATACAATATCATGTGCCAGCTTAAAATAATTATACAAAAAAAAAAGAAATTGAAACTTCATGTAATATATTTGTATATTATTTTATTAATATTATTAACGATACTAAATAGTTGTCATTTCTTTAAATCTAAAAAATATTATAATTAACTACATTATATCACAAAATTTGACTTTTAAAAAGAACAATTACATACTGAAAACCCATATATATGCATATGTACATATATATATGCATATACATACATATATATATATGTATATATATATATATACACATATATGTACATATATATATATATATGTACATATATGTGTATATATATATATATACATATATATATATGTATGTATATGCATATATATATGTACATATGCATATATATGGGTTTTCAGTATGTAATTGTTCTTTTTAAAAGTCAAATTTTGTGATATAATGTAGTTAATTATAATATTTTTTAGATTTAAAGAAATGACAACTATTTAGTATCGTTAATAATATTAATAAAATAATATACAAATATATTACATGAAGTTTCAATTTCTTTTTTTTTTGTATAATTATTTTAAGCTGGCACATGATATTGTATTCATATAAATTTTTTTTGTATTCAATTGCATATGATATAGAGTTTGACATATTAAGCAAAATATGGTGGCGGATCTACTTGCAAAGGAAGATGGTAGAAAGACAAAATAAATTAAGCATAATTAACAATTATCTTTGCTAGATTTTCTTTCACTTTGACTTGTATTAGTAACTTCAGTTACATTTTCTAGAATTTTTTTTAATTTTTATTTGTATAAATAATTTAGCTACATGTATCGTCAATGTTTTTGGTATTTCATTATTCTACTTTGAAACACATTCAATATAAATATTCTATTCAATAAAAAAATAATTATGATGATTAGGAGTTTCATTTTATTTTTATTACACTTACAAAAGATTAATTGAAAATAAATATTAATTTTATGATGTCATTTTTTTTGCGTGTGTAACAATCTGTTTTTATCACCATTTATTTTTGTTTGAATGTATTTATAATTGTTATATTGTCACCAATTATTATGATTTTTTGTTCATTTTTCATATTTTATTAATTTATTTTACAAATAAAATCAATACATAATTATTAATACATTTAATGTAGCAGAATTGTACATTTAAATTATGTATAACTCGTGTCCCTTCATCTACTTGTAACTTCTAATCTTGAATATTATTCATAACTTTTGTATGTTTCATTTTTCAGAATTCTTATAAATATTTAATAAGTGTTTAATAAGTTATAATAAACAAATATAATAACATAGACAGAATAAAAAATTTAAAAGTTTCTTTACGATATCAGAATTTATATAGAAAATCAGTACTCCTACAAACCTAGTGGCAGCACAACAGACAAAAGTACAATCCAAATGGATAAATGACCGTCTAGATCTGGAATTCTCAGACCTCCACTTCTCCTCCTCCAGTTCCAGAGCAGGATCTAGTCCCAGAACCTCTTGTATAGTGCCACGCCTCAAATTCCATTTAGACGAACAGACACCTAATACCCTAAAGTCCTGAGAGAACCAACCTGTAACTTTTGCTTACTATGCATATAACTATAATAATCGTGTGACAAGTTCACATAAGATGCAGCGATACGAACCAACATAGTAGACACAAAAGTTTTATACAAGACTTGGCCTTTGGGGACACAACTCTTTAAGACGCAACTGAACCATATACATAAGTCTATAAAGCCTCTAAAAGATAGAAAACCTTAAAGTAGGTATGGATAGACCTCGCCTTACCCTTAACTACGATACAAGACAAAAATCAATCTACCAAGGACTCAGTAAAGCTTCAAATTAACCTGGAGCTCACCACAAGTAGCTGAGTATCGTGTGCTCATACTGAGGAGGTCTACTAGCTGGAGTACATGTGCCTACAGCATGAATGCAGTGTCTTACGCGAGGGACATCAGTACAAAAAATTTGCCGAATATGTAAGGCAATAGCATATGTACACGATGGCTCAAATGAAATCAAGTATCAATATATGAGTGCATAGTCCAGAAGAGAAGACTACCTTTGTTTACTCTTGTGAGATCATGTAAGTTACATTCTTATCTTTAATTTTTGTATGTTTATAATCTTTGTAGGGCATCTGATAAAAGTGACCAGCTGATCAATGGTAGAAAAGGAAGACCCTTGCTAGGCATTTTAACCCCTGGGATGTGGTCCTCATAATTAGACAAATTAGGATCAGGCCATGCTAGGCTTTCGCCCCTGACCTTCCACCCTTCTATACCAATAGAGATCGTCCCATGCTAGGATTTTGCCCCTGACCTACCACCCGTATGTACCAGTTTGGATCGACCCGTGCTAGGCATTTCCCCTGGGCTGCCACCCTTAATAATACATATTGTTTCAATTAGATTCTTTGAGATTGTTGTTGATCAACAAATAACTCTTTTGAGATTGTTCATTGGATAATCATAAATATTTTCATATTGTTGTTTTGGTGGTCATAATCATTTTGGAGACTTGGAAATAAGGACCAGTAGTAGAAGATATGAAAATGATACTTCAAGGCAGTACAATGAAAAAAGGAGCTATGTAGCATCAATGCATTACTTGTGAGCTTTATGACACAAGTGACTTCAACTGACTACGAGGAGGATTCACCAAACTTTCTTTTGAAAATACCATTTCTATACCATCACATAGGAGGATAATTACACAAGCATAGAGCTGTGGACATACAATGAATGAATTCTATACACTAAGGAGAGGGGGGAAAATTGTTTGCTATCCGGAGATTGTTAGCTGTCTGGAGAGGGGGATATATTGTTAGCTATCTGGAGATTGTAATTCTATACACATGTAATTCTTTACCCAACCACAAAAAAATATCCTTTAGAATCTCCTTTTTTGGTCCATTTTTAGCCACTTATTGGTCAAGTAGGTGATGCACCTGCTTATGTACATCAAGCAGCTCAAAAGGTCAAACTAAGTGATGCACCTAATTGTTTTCACTTCGACTTTAACTATATTGGGCCTTGGAAGATTTGGCTGTTGGGATTTCTTTCATTTTTGTTTTCATTTAATAGGTTTGTCCTCAAGTGAGACTATTATTATAAGCCTAAATATGATCCATCAAACTTGGACCCTTTAACTATATCCATATAGCTCAAGTAGGTGATGCAGCTCGTAGCCTAATTAAGATAAGCAAGTAGCTCAATTATTTTATTCCATTTTATGAATACTAATCCTTTTTTTCAACTTAGCACTTAACTTTCAACATTAAGCTCAATTACCACCTTACTATCACTAGTTTAAATACTTCCTCGGAGTTAACTTTCTATATACACGTTGAGACGTGCCAGGCGTTACATCACCTTCCGAACTAGTTTAAACCAACATTAATCATATAATAAACATGGTACCTCACCTATTCTATAAGGCTATTTAAAGTATCACATGAACAGAACGAGCATACATAATACAGGTTGTTACATCATTCCCCCTTTAAAACATCCGTTCTCGAAAGTTGGCAAGGTTATTCAGCCCAAAAAAGTTCAAGCCTAAGTTAGTACTACTATTAATAACATTGAACATATAGTCTTATGCTTACTTGTCAACGCCTCAACTCAACATTTTGATCTTTCTCATATGTATGGAAGAGGTGAGGATACTTGATTTTTATTGCTTCTTCCACCTCCCATGTAACTTCTTTTACTTGTTGGTTTCTCCATAGTACTTTTACAGAAGCTACTTCTTTATTTCTTAACTTCCTAACTTGTCGATCCAGAATAGCAATGGGTACTTCTTCATAAGTGAGATCTCATGTAACTTGTATATATTCAGTAGGAGCAATACGAGATGGGTCACTTACGCATTTTTGAAGCATTGAGATGTGAAATATTTGATGAACTGTTGAAAGCTCTTGTGGTAGCTCTAACTTATAGGCTACTTGGCCAACTCTTCGAATAATCTGGCCCTATATAGCAGGGACTCAACCTTTTATTTTTACCAAACCTCATTACCCCTTTCATTGGAGACACCTTCAAGAACACCCAATCCCCTATAGAAAACTCTAGTCTTCTCCTTCTAACATCCTCATATGATTTATATCGACTTTGAGTTGTTTCTAGCCGTTGTTGTATCACTTTGACTTTTTCCATAGCTTAATGAACAAGATCTGGCCTAAATAAGACAATTTCTAATTTTCAAAACCAACCAATTGGTGATCTACACTTTCTACCATATAAAGCTTCATAATGTTCCATTTTAATACTTGAATGGTAGCTATTGTTATAAGCAAATTCAAGTTACCCTTGGTGATCATTCGAGTTACCCTTGAAATCTAATACACAAGCTCGTAGCAAATCCTCAAGTGTTTGAATTGTACATTCTGCCTGGCCATCCATATGAGGTTGAATGGTTGTACTTACATTCACTTGTGTTCCCATACACTTCAACAACGACTTCCGAAAATTTTTAATGAATTGAGCTCATCTATCAAATATTATAGAGACTGGAACTCTATGTAGTCGAACTACCTCTTTAATGTACAACCTTGCATATTCTTCAGCTGTACAAATAGTCTTCTTTGGTAAGTCTGTCAACTATTACCCATATGGAGTCAAACTTCCAGAATGAGCGACGCAAGACAGTGCCAAAATTCATGTTGATCATGTCCCATTTCAAAATTGAAAGTTTGATACGCTGCATATAACCTCTGAGATTTTGATGTTCTACTTTTACTTGTTGACAATTTGGACATTGAGCTACAAATTCTGCACTATTCTTCTTCATTTTGCCCTACCAATACATTTCTTTCAAGTCATGATGCATTTTACTTTACCCTGGATGAACAAAGTATCTTGAATTATATGTTCCCATCATGATCCTCTTTCTTAGTTCATCTACATTAGGTACCCATAATTTGTTTGGACATCGAAGTACTCCCTCTTGCTTAAGATAAAATACCTATGTCATACCATGTTGTACAAAGAATAGGATCAATGTACTGCTTCTCTTTCATTTCCACTACTAATGAGGATTCTGCCGCATTTTGCACAATAACCCCTTCTTCTGGACATTCAAGAAGGTGAACCCCCAAGCTCTTTAGTTGGTATAGATCCTTACTTATTCCTTGTCTTTTCAAAGACTACCCATAAGTGCTTGCCATTATTTTACGGCTTAAAGCATCAGCTACTACATTTGCTTTGCCAGGATGATACAAGATACCAATGTCATTATCTTTTAATAGCTCCAGCCATCTTTGTTGCCTCAGATTTAAGTACTTTTACTTAAAGATATATTGCAAACTCTTGCGGTCAAAGCATATGTGAACATAAACTCCATACAAGTAAGTACCAATACAAGTGTTGAAGTTAATTTACTCTTCAGCTCTTGGAAGCTTCTTTCACACTCATCACTCCAATGAAACTTGGTTTCTTTGTGTGTTAGCTTTGTTAAGGGTGACACAATGGAAGAAAATCCTTCAACGAACCTTCTGTAATAATCTGCTGATCCAAGAAAACTACGGATCTTCGTAGGCATTATAGGTCTTGGATAGTAGTTCATGACTTCTATCTTCTGGTACAATATGACCTATGTTTTCCACAGATTTCAACTAGAACTCGCATTCTGAGAACTTCTCTAACAAATTACAATCACGGAGAATTCGTAATACCTACCGCAAGTTATTAACATGGTCCTCTTCTGATCTTGAATACACCAAAATGTCATCTATGAATACTATCACTAACACATCTAAAAATAACTTGAAAACCCAATTAATCAAATCCATAAAAGTTGTTGGTGCATTTGTTAGACCGAATGACATGACTAAAAACTCAAAATTACTATACCGTGTTCGGAAAGCTGTCTTGGGTATATCTTTGTCTTTGACCCTCACTTGGTGATAACCTGACCTCATGTTAGTATTTGAAAAAAATCTAGCACCTTGTAACTGATCAAACAAATCATCAATTCTAAGGAGGGGATATTTGTTCTTAGTTGTTATCTTATTCAACTGTCGGTATCGATACACATTCTTAACAAGCCATTTTTCTTGCGTACAAATAAAACTGGTTCCCCAATGAGTACATACTAGGAATTATGAATCTTTTCTAAAAGTCTTTTAATTTCTCCTTCAACTCCCGTAATTCTGTCGGAGCCATTCTATATGGAGGAATTGAAATAGGTTGGGTATCTAGAAGCACATCAATACTAAACTCTACTTTTTATTCTCGAAGCAAACCTGGAAGGTCTTTAGGAAACACATCAGGAAATTCATTTACCATCGCAATGGATTGAAGAGTTTGTGGCTCTACATATATATTTTTCACTCTGACCAGATAACATATGTATCCTTTGTAAATCATCTTCTTTGACTTAAGATGAGAAATAAATTTACCTCTTGGCACCCCAATATTACCTTTATATTCGAGGACTGCCTCTTTTGGAAACTAGAAATGCACTATCTTAGTTTGGCAATGTACAGTGGCATAACAAGAAGATAACCAATCCATACCCATTATAACATGAAAATATACTAGCTCAACAAGTTCAGCTAATGTATCGCAATCACAAACAGTTACAACGCAATTACGATAAACCCTTCTAGTTATAATAGACTAACCAATTGGTGAAGACACTTCAAATGACTTCACAAATAATTCTGGTGTTCTTTTGAATTTTTCCAGCAATCAATGGAGTAACATATGATAGTGTAGACCCCAGATCAATTAATGCATATACAATATGTGAAAAGATGAACAATTTACCTGTAACCACATTCGGCGACGCTTTTGAATTTTGTCAATCCCCTAAAGCATATGTGTGATTCTTACTTCCATTAGAACTAGCTGCTCCCCTGGCTCCTCCACCACGACTTGTAGGCATTTGTAGTCCCCTACCTAAAAAATGTGTTGATGAGGTCAATCCAATAACTGATCTAGTCGGTTGTGCAACACCACCCACGCCCCTATGAGAGCAGTTTCTCATCATATGCCCTAGTGTGCCACACAAAAAACAAACATCAGTCCCAAACCTATATGCACCTATATCATTCCTCTCACACTGCTTACAAGGCTATCGAGGAGGCCTTGATTGGCTCGTATTTCCCTGCTCTTGTTTACCCGCTATTTGTGAGCCTTAGGTTTCACTTCTTTGCCCAAATTGATTGCCCCTAAACCTTTGGAACCGCGGTGGAGAACTAGTTCTAGAGTAGAAAGATGATTGCCTAGGTGATCTGTTATAGAACCAGCCTAAACTAACCTTGGGATGGTGTAAACTACCCCATGGATCTAGCCCTCTTAGAATGCCCTGTTTCCAACTCTTGTGTCCTTATTCGTTGCTTTTAATCCTCCAAGTTTTTTGCAAAGCCTACATCTTTGCTATATTCATATTTTTATTCAATGAATCAATGGTACAATCTCTCACTACATATGAATCTAATATATCCACATATCGATGAACTCTATTCTCCATGGTAGCTACTACACTAGGAGCATATCTTCCCACGGAATTAAATTTGAGACTATACTTTCTCACGCTCATACTTCTTTGGTGGAGATTCAAGAGCTGATCTGCACGGGCCTCTCTAATCGCCAATGGGTGATAATGGTCAAGGAATGCCTTTTTAAACTCTTTCCACGTAGCTGAAGGTGCATCTTTTCCCTCGATTTTTTTGAATATTCATACAACAATATAGTCACACCGTTTAATCTATATGTTGCGAGATCAAGTTCTTCTTTACCACTTACATGCATAGCAAAGTGTGTTTGATATGATCTATAAAGTCTTGTGGATCTTCATTAGGATCTTACTTGGTTAATTATGGAGGGTCCAAGTTCAAAAAATTATGTATTCGCATTCCAATTGCTCTATCGACACCACTAGTACCTGCAACTGGACCTTCTTACCTTTGGCAATGACCATCAACTATACGAGTCAATAATTGGACTACATTCCTTAAATCTTCCTCAGTAGCATTAATAGGGGGTTCTTCACGTTCAGCTTCCCTCTCTAGTTCTTCAGGAGATGGAGGCATCAAGGTAGTTTGTGATAGAGACTCATCTTGAGCCTCACTTTGAACAACTTGACAAGGTGGTGGTTGGCTAGTCCTTTCTTGGGCAGCCACTTCTACTCTCTTACCGGCACTTTTACTCCTTCTCATAATCGGCATATTTGCTATAATAAAACAATTTAGAAATTAGATATGATTCACCTACAACACTGGTCCTACATGTATCATAGACTCCTATTTTCTAAATGTGGTGCACAACACATCCACAAGAGCGACTCTACACACACACAACTTTGTAGATTCCCTAGGATAACTTGTTTAACACTCCGAAATACCATGACCTAATATAGAGCTTCATATGAATAACTAAGACTTGTAACACTAGTTTTAGGACTAGAATAATGTGCTTAAAATATTTAGGAAGTGTTAGAGTCAAAGCATTAAGAAACGACCTTGACGTCCAGTGAGTTTTGAAATGTGTACTAGTGTGCCTTGGCATGTTTCAATGAGTTTAGTAGTCGGAATTTATGAAAATTGGTAACAATGTGTTAAATATATCGAAGAGTGTGTTTAGGGTCTAAACATTTGTGTATGACTCCCCAAGGACCACCCTATGAGTCCTTGAGGAGGACCCTTCAATTTGGCCCTAAAGTTGGTCAACTTCACAGTGCGCATCCACGAAGCCAATCAATGAGCCATCGATGGATCGACACTCCGTAGATCGCTGCGTTGGTAGAAACATATCCATTTTCCAAAATTTCCAAAAAACATGGTCTCTGTCACAAACAATGGTAGTATAGTATGAGGCGACGGTCCGTAGATCGAGGATCCATCGTTTGAGGGTCTGTGTCACTGTTAAAATTTTTTGTTATTGACTTAATTAATTAGTTGTTTATTTAATTTAGTGTTTAGGGGGTGGTTATTTAAGTTATTAGGGGCACTATATAAGGCCTAAACCTTATTAAACTAAGCTAACGCTCCTCAATTCCCAAACTCAAATTCTCTCTAACTTCTCTCTACTTTCTCTCTATATTCAAAGATCACCATGGAAGACCAAGGTTCAAGGTAAATATGGCTCAAAGATATCAAAATTGTCTCCATAAATCTCCAAGGATTTTTAATATATGGAAGTTTTTCACTCTTGGGATCTCTTTCCCTATGAGACTCCTTCAAATTGATTTCAAGAGATGCCAAAAACATAGGTTTCTTTCAAATTTCGTGATTTGTATTTCAATTGGATTTAATGTTGATTTTTTTTTAATTATTAATGATATATTATGATTATTTATGAGTTAATTATGGTAGTTCTTAGTCCTTGTCTTAGTTTATGATGAAATCTATGAATTTGACCCTTTACCCTAACCCTAGTTATGAATTGAACTTGCAGATGATTAGGGTTATTAGAATTGGTTATGTTATTGCTTAATTAACAATAATATGATGATTATGAGTGGGATTATAGGATAATTTTGATGAATTAAAGGTGATATGCTTGATGAAGGCATTAAGGCTAATTGGTAAGACTTTGTGATCTTGAACTCTTACTTTAATTACGATGGATTGTATTTGGTGATGATGTTTTACAATTGAAGTATTACATGTGATAAGATTTAGGAATATATGATGTGATGAATATGATGGCATGATATGAATGTATTGAATGTGAGATCATAATATGGTTGTGAGGGTGAAAGGTTGAAGATAATCCTCTTGTGTGGCTTATATGATAATGACTATTATATGTGATCTCACTGATGATGGTTGTGTGATAAAAGGAAGTTCTTATCCTATTTCTAATGAGATAAATGATATTTTATAGAAGGGGTTGTCTCCTATGACCTAAATTAAGCTATGTGTTAAACAATGACTTAACGGCATTTCAAAAAGGAACTTTAGCTTAGCACCAAATGAACTTGACAATAATAGGTGTTGACTCCCCATAGAAGGGAGATTCACCAAGGGTTCTCATGATATAGTGGCTATAATGCAATTGTGCATAAAGAGAGTCCAAAACATGTCTCTTAGTTCTTGAACTATGTTTCCCCCATAAGAATACTAGCTTGTAGATCCACCTAGAATATTATGTTCATGTTTTGTTCCTACCTTGGCAAGTAGACCACCTTCTCTCGGTGTAGGGTTTCATGACACCGGATTCCATGTTCAGCTCACATGGTATATTGTCGGTTAAGGTGATTGTTCCCTAAAGTGAAATGAAAATAATAAAGTGAACTCTAAATAGGGTAACTTCAGGGTATCTTCTTAGTGTAGGTAGGGGTATGGGACTCTACCAATACATGCACTAGTTGGGCCTTGAGGGAAGTCCTAGGACGTTGTTCTTATGCTCTTATAAAGTAAAAGATATGCATATGCTGACTTTATATGTTGATGATCCCATGTGATGTTAGTTTAACTTATGAACATGTTATTGGTCTATATTGCTATATATGATGATGACTACTCATGATGCTAGGTTATATGAAGTTAGACATTACTTATGATCTCTTTCCTTGGTTACTTGATTATGTGGGGTTATGGGACTTCACATGATCATTGCACTTGTATGTTTGGGATGGGATTGTTGGTACGGTCTTATAAGCTTCGATGATATGAACTCTTGAACATGCATTGTTGTTGTTACATTATGTTAGAGTGATTTTTATTATATTTTCTTTACATGCTATTATTCATGTTTATATGACCTTATTTTGATAATATCCATCTTGACTTGACTTTATGATGATGTTGGTCTTGTGGTGCATATGGACTTCTCCTAATGAATATGTGATCATTAGCTTGCATGGGTTCATATTTGTGCATTATGACTTTCAAAATTGACTTAGCATGATCTTGAACAAAATGTCCCTTTAAGCATGATTTCAAAGAGTATATGTGCATATGTTTCCATACTTAGTACAAGTGGATGCACTAACTCATGTTCTTTCCTCTTTTCCCAAATAATGAAGGTTCAGACCGTTGAGGTATCAAGGTCGCTTGCAAGAAGACCTGGACTTTTTCCCAAGTTTTTGTAGGTCCTCTAGTTTCAAGGATTATGACACGTACTCTACCTTAGTAGTATTGTTATTGTCTAAAGACATTCATTTCTCCACTATTGTTTAAGATATTGTTGTAGGCCCTATGTGGAAATTATGAATTTGTATGAAGGATCGTGCCAATGTTCTACTTCGTTTTAGATGGTTAAATGTGAGACGGTATTATTAGACTAAATTTTTATATGTTGTTTATATTGCCTAAACGAGAAGCCTATATAAGCTTCATATGCGAGAAGTCTAAGTAAACTTACTAAGTAGTAAGTAAGAGGTCTAAATAAACCTCAATATGTAGTAAGTTTTAAATTTTTCATCATTTTAACCTATGATATGTTATGACAAATGCTAAGAGGCTAGTCTTAGTCCTCTCCGAAGACGGCGACGTCGTTGGTTACATCTAAGGGGTGCTCCCCGATCTTGACAAACTTGGTATCAGATCATAAATTTGAAGTAATCTTAGGATTGATGTCTCACTAAACCACGTCTATGTAGAGTCTTGTTCATGGGTGTGAAGCGCGCCACACTTATGAATGAGAGACTATGTGATGCTTAGGAATTCTTACTTATTGGTAATCTTGAAAGTCGTGCCTTATGAGTTGTAACTCTATGTGTCCCTTTTTATTCTAATCCTTTTCTTGTGGATATAGGAGATGACTACGTGAAGGGCAGCCGCAAGGAGAGTAGAGGAAGATTTGGCTAATACGGAAGTTCCTCCCTAAGAGAACCAAGCCCCTTCACAAGGCAATCAAGTGCCTCCACAAGACCAAGCTACGGTCATTTCTCCACCTATGATGGATGTAGAGATAAGTTCGGCATTTGTGACTTTGGCTCAAGCCATGACTACCCAAACTCAAGTGGTATCCACTCAAGCTCAAGCTTTAACGGCTCAAGCAAATAGGAAGGTTGGACATCATGTTCAACCAAATGCTAGTACCATGGCTTCCCACTTGAGGAACTTCACGAGGATGAACCCTCCGATGTTTTATGGGTCAAAGGTGAACAAATACCCCCAAGATTTCCTAGACTAAGTTTATAAGATTCTCTGTGCTATGGGGGCGAGTTCAAATGAGAAAGCCGAGCTAGATTCCTTCAACTCAAGGACGTATCTCAAACATGGTACACCCAATGGATAGATAGTAGGGCCTTGAGAGCGAAACCTATCACTTGGGAGGTGTTTAGAAGGGCTTTCCTTGATTGATTATTTCCTAGGGAGAAAAAGAGGGCGAAAGTGGAGGAGTTCATCAACCTTCATCAAGGAGGTATGAGTAAGCAAGAGTACTCTTTGAAATTCACTAATTTTTCCAAGTATGCTTCTTCTTTGGTGTCCAATCCTAGGGATTAGATGAGTCGCTTTGTGAAGGGAGTGTCCGATGATCTAGTTGAAGAGTGTCGTTCGGTGATGCTCCATGAAAATATGGATATTTCTCGGTTTATGGTTCATGCACAACAAGTTGAAGAGACTAGACTCAAGAGGAAGAATAGGGAGTTTAAGAGGGCCAAGTCTTATGAAGGAGGTACTTCCAAGGGTAGGCTTGAGAATCTAGACAAGCCTAGATTCAAGAAGAGGGTTTCCAACCAAGTTTCTTCCAATTTCCCTAAGTCAAAAAAGAATAGGGTGTCAAATCATAGGTCTCAAAAGGGAAGGAGTGGAAATTCAACAAGTGACAAACCTACTTGTGCAAAGTGTGGTAAGAAGCATAGGGGTGAATGCTTGGTGGGAACGGGAAATAGCTATGGTTGTGGAAAACAGGGCCATAAGGATAGGGATTGTCCTAATGGAGGAGTCAAGAGAAGGGGAGTGGTCAAGATCAAGCAAGCGGTCCTAGTTTTGAAGCTCCAAAGAGAAACCGTTTTTATGCTCTCCGTTCTAGAGGTGAACAAGAAAATTTTGCCAATGTCGTCACCGTTATGTTACGAGTCTTCTCTATTGAAGTTGCTTTACTTGATCCCGGTGCTACTTTATCATTTTTAACTCCTCTAGTAGCTAAAAATTATGATATTCCACCCGATATTTTGATTGAACCATTTTCGGTTACAACCCCGGTGGGTAACTCCGTTGTGGCTATAAGAGTCTTTAGGAGTTGTCCAATATCTTTTCCCAATAGAGTTACATGGGTAGATTTGGTAGAACTTGATATAGTTGATTTTGATGCCATTTTTGTAATGGATTGGTTGCATGCTTGTTTTGCTTCCATAAATTGTCGAATAAGAATGGTTAAGTTCAATTTTCATAATGAACCTATCTTAGAGTGGAAGGGGGGTAACTCAATTCCTAGAAGTCGTATTCTTTCTTATTTAAAAGCTTGTAAAATGATCTATAAGAGGTGTCTTTACCATACTATTAGAGTCAAAGATCTTGAGTCTGACGTTCCTCCTATAGAGTCAGTCCCCATAGTGGAGGACTTTCCGAAAGTCTTTCCCGATGACATGCTCGAAATTCTTCCGAAGCGCGAAATAGACTTTAGTATTGACTTGTTACCGAATACAATTCCATTTCTACCCCTCCTTATCGAATGGCTCCGACGGAGTTGAAAGAGTTAAAGCTTCAACTCAAAGACTTATTAGATTAGGATTTCATTCAACCTAGTATTTCACCATGATGAGCTCTGGTGTTGTTTGTTAATAAGAAGGATGGGTCCCTTAGGATGTTCATTGACCATCGTCAACTCAAAAATGTCACCATTAATAAAAAGTATCCTCTCCCTCGGATTGCCGACTTGTTAGATCAACTCCAAGGGGCAAGCTACTTTTCTAAGATTGACTCGAGGTTGGGGTATCACCAAATTAGGGGGATATGTGAGGATGTGCCTAAACACCTTTTCGAACTAGGTATGGTCACTATGAATTCCTAGTAATGTCCTTTGGTCTCAAGAATGCCCAGACAACTTTTATGGTCCTTATGAATAGGGTATTCAAGAATTACCTAGATTCCTTTGTGATTGTCTTCATTGACGATATCTTGGTATAATCAAAGAATGAGGGTGAACATATGAAACATTTGAAGGTTGTATTGCAAATCCTTAAGAAACACCAACTATTTGCCAAGTATAGTAAGTGTGAATTTTGGTTGAGATCGGTGGCATTTCTTGGTAATATTATCTCAAGTGAGGGTATAGAGGTCGATCTAAAGAAAATTGAGGCGGTTAAGAATTGGATTACACCATTGCCTCCAACCGACATTAGAAGTTTCTTGGGTTTAGCCGGGTACAATAGGAGGTTTGTGGATGGGTTTGCATCCATTGCTTCCTTTTTGCCTACCTTGACCCAAAAGATTGTTAAATTTGAGTGGTCGGAGGCATGTGAAAGAAGCTTCCAGATTTTGAAAAATAGGCTTACCTTCGCTCTAGTGTTGACTTTATCGAAGGTTACCAAGGGTTTCGTGGTATATTGTGATGGTTTCGAGCGGGTTTGAGTTGTGTCCTTATGCAACTTGGGAAGGTAGTAGCCTATGCTTCTAGACAACTCAAGGTGCATGAGAAGAATTACCCAACTCATGATCTTGAATTAGCGGTCGTAGTGTTTGCTTTGAAAATATGGAGGCATTACTTGTACGGTGTTCATGTGTATGTGTATACCGACCATATGAGTCTTCAATATGTGTTCACTCAAAAAGAGTTGAATCTCCGACAAAGAAGATGGTTGGAATCATTGAAAGATTACTACATGAGTTTTCTCTACCACCCCGGCAAGGCCAACGTGGTTGCGGATGCTCGAAGTCGTATGACCATGGGTAGTGTGTCTCATGCAGAAGAACGCAAAAAAGACCTAGAGAAAGATGTTCATAGGTTGGCTCTATTGGGTGCTCAGTTAGAAGATTCTCCAAATGGTGGTTTTATGGTTCACAATAACTCCGAGTCATCTTTAGTGGTTGAGGTGAAGTCTAAGAAACATCTTGATCCGCTACTGATGGAGTGAAAGAAATCGGTACTTAAAAAATTCAATGAATCATTCTCCCAAAGGGGAATGGTGTGCTTAGGTGCCAAGGTAGATTATGTGTACCGGATGTTGATGATTTGAGGGGAAAGGTTTTAGAAGAATATCTTGGTTCACAATATTCTATTCATCCGGGTGC
This sequence comes from Solanum pennellii, assembly GCF_001406875.1. Taxonomy (NCBI): domain Eukaryota; kingdom Viridiplantae; phylum Streptophyta; class Magnoliopsida; order Solanales; family Solanaceae; genus Solanum; species Solanum pennellii. The sequence goes on along the minus strand of NC_028640.1, from coordinate 54,601,173 downwards.
CACCAAAAAGTGTCGAGTCCTTGGAGAGTTATATTGGTGGGTTGGTTTGAAAAAGGACATAGAGGAGTTTGTATTGAAGTGTCCAAATTGCCAACAAGTTAAAGTCAAGCATCTAAATCCTAGTGGTCTAATCCAAGAAATAGGTGTTCCTACTTGGAAGTGGGAAGAGATTAATATGGACTTTGTTGTTGGGTTGCCTCGAACTTGGTGAAAAATGACTCAATTTGGGTTATTGTGGATAGGTTGACAAAATTCGCTCACTTTATCCTCGTAAAGTCTACATATTCGGCGGAGGATTATGCAAGAATATATTAATGATATTTTGAGTCTTCATGGGATCTATTTGTCCATCATATCGGATATAGGTGCACAATTCACTTCTCATTTTTGGGGTCTTTTCAAAAAGGGTTGGGTACTCAAGTGAAGCTTAGCACCGCTTTTCATTCCCAAATGGATGGTCAAGCGGAGCATAGTATCTGAACCCTAGAATTCATGTTAACAGCTTGTGTGAAAGATTTTAAAGGTAATTAGGACAATCACCTACCGTTGATTGAGTTCTCTTATAATAATAGCTATTATTCGAGTATTTCCATGGCACCTTTTGAAGCACTCTATGGTAGGCGATGTAGGTCTCGGGTCGGGTGGTTTGAGGCTGGTGAGTCTTCACTCCTTTGTCTCGAAATAATCTATGACGCTTTAGATAAGGTTCGGGTGATAGGGGATAGGTTGAAAATAGCCTATAGTCGAGAAAAATCCTATGCCGACAATAGAAGAATAAACCTTGAATTTTAAGTAGGTGATATGGTGTATTTGAATATTTCACCTATGAAAGGGGTGATGAGATTTGGCAAAAAAGGGAAGTTCAGTCCCCGGTATGTGGGTCTCTATGAGATTTTGTAACGGGTCGGAAAGTTGCATATAAGTTGAAATTACCTAGTGAACTATCTTCTATTCGTCCGGTATTTCATGTCTCCATCCTAAAGAAATGTATTGGTGATCCCGTGTCCATTCTCCATAATGAAGGGTTAGGTGTGGATGAGAGTCTTTTCTATGAAGAGGTTCCGGTGAAAATTCTAGATTGCTAAATCAAGAAGTTGAGGAACTAAGAGGTGGCCTCCGTAAAAGTCCTATGGAGAAACCACCTAGTTGAGGGAGCAACATGGGAGGCCGAGGCTGGGATGAAGTTTCGTTGTCCTCATCTTTATCCTCACAATTCTAGCCAAAGAAGTTGAGGTTAGTAATAAACCTCTTAAAAATAATGAATTAATTTGAACTTGACTTTATTTGCTAAAATGTGCATAATTATGGTACAGGATCATACTAAAATGAGTTTTCTTGTAAATATGATCTCTTTCTTAACTTGCACTTATTTGTGACTTTGTGTATAGTTGCTTTCATGTAATGATATTGAGCATGTTAATGAGACTTGAAAAGAAGTTTTGCATAAGTGACTCTTAATGTTATGTTGAGATCATGTTGATGTTGTGAAGGTAGTTCCTCATGTTGTGATGTTGAGCTCTTATATGTGGTAAACTGTGATTTGAGTTGCTATGTGTAAATTTCATGTTGTGTATTGAATGGAGCTGTGAAATAATCCTTTCAGTTGTAACTCAAGTTTTTTATATGTTGTTGGTTGGGCTTCTAGTATTAAGTCTCCTAATTTCTCTACAAAAGATTTTTAGTGTCATTCGGAGATGAATGTTCCTAAGGGGGGATAATGTAACACTCCGAAAGTCCATGACCTAATATAGAGGTTCACATGAAGAAATAAGAACTGTAACATTATTTATAGTCCTAGAATAATGTGTTTGAAACATTTAAGAAGTGTTAGAGTCAAAGCATTAAGAAACGACCATGACTTCCAGTGAGTTTTTAAATGTGAACTAATGTGCCTTGGCATGTTTCCATGGGTTTTACGAGTCAGAATTTAATAAATTGGTAAAAATGTGTTAAATATATAGAATAATGTGTTTAGGGTCGAAACGTCGGGGTATTACTCCCAAGGACCACCACAAGGGTCCTTGAGGAGGACCCTTCAATTTGGCCCCAAAGTTGTCAACTTGACAGTGTGCATCCACGAAGCTAATCCACGAGCCGTCGATTGATCGATACTCCGTAGATCGCTCCGTTGTTAGAAACTTATCCATTTTCAAAAATTTCCAAAAGACATGGTCTCTGTCACAAACAATGGTAGTACATTACGGGGCCATCCATAAGGCGCCGGTCCGTAGATTGGGGATCCGTCGTTTGAGGGTCTGTGTCAGTGTTAAGTTTTTTAGTTAATGACTTAATTAGTTATTTGGTTAGTTAATTAATTAGGGTTAATGGGGTGGTTAATTAAGTTAGTAAAGGCATTATATAAGGCCTAAACCTAATTAAACTAAGCTAACACTCCTCAATTCCCAAACTCAAATTCTCTCCAACTTCTCTCTACTTTCTCTCTATATAGAAAGAACACCATTGAAGACCAAGGTTCAAGTTCAATATGGCTCCAAGATTTCAAATTTGTCTCCATAAATCTTCAAGGATTGTTAAGGTGTGGAATTTTTTCACTCTTGGGATCTCTTTCCCTAAGAGACTATTTCAAATTGATTTCAAGAGATGTAAAAAAAATAGGTTTCTTTCCAATTTAGTGATTTGTCTTTCAATTGGATTTAATATTGATTTTATTTGATTATTTATGATATATATTATGATTCTTTATGAGATAATTATGGTAGTTCTTAGTCCTTGTCTTAGTTTATGATGAAATCTATGAATTTAACCCTTTACCCTAACCCTAGTTATGAATTGAACTTGTAGATTATTAGGTTTGTTAGATTTGCTTATATTATTGATTAATTCACAATAATATGATGATTATGAGTGGGATTATAGTATAATTCTGATGAATTGAAAGTGATATTCTTGAAGAAGGCCACGGAGGCTAATTGGTAAGACTTTGTGATCTTGAACTCTTTACTTCAATTACGATGGATTGTATTTGGTGATGATGTTTTAAAATTGAATTATTATATGTGATAAGATTTAGGAATATATGATGTGATGAATATGATGGCATGATATGAATGTATTGAATGTGAGATCATGGTAAGGTTGTGAGGGTGAAAGGTTGAAGATGATCCTCTTGTTTGGCTTATATGATAATGACTATGATATGTGATCTCACTGATGATGGTTGTGTGATAAAAGGAAGTTCTTATCCTATTTATAATGAGATAAATGATATTTTATATAAGGGGTTGTCTCCTATGACCTAAATTAAGCTATGATTGTTAAATAATGACTTAACGGCATTTCAAAGAACTTTAGCTTAGCACCAAATTAACTTGACAATAATAGGTGTTGACTCCCCATAGAAGGGAGATTCACCAAGGGTTCTCATGATATAGTGTCTATAATGCAATTGTGCATAAAGAGAGTCCAAAACATTTCTCCTAGTTATTGAACTATGTTGCCTCCATAAGAATACTAGCTTGTAAATGTCCCTTTAAGCATGATTTCAAGATTATATGTGCATATGTTTCCATACTTAGTACAAGTGGATGTACTAACCCATGTTCTTTTCCCTGTTCCCAAATAATGTAGGTTCAGGCGGTTGAGGTATCAAGGTCGCTTGAAGGAAGACTTGGACTTTTCCCCATGTTTTTGTAGGTCCTCTAGTTTCGAGGATGGTGCCACGTACTCTATCTTAGTAGTATTGTTATTGTCTAAAGACATTCATTTCTCTACTATTGTTTAAGATATTGTTGTAAGCCCTATATGGAAATTATGAATTTGTATAAATGGTCGTCCCGAATGTTCTAATTCGTTTTAGATGGTTTAATGTGAGACGGTATTATTAGACTAAATTCTTATATGTTGTTTATATTGTCTAAACGAGAAGCCTATGTAAGCTTCCCATGCTAGGAGTCTATGTAAACTCCCTAAGTAATAAGTGAGAGTTATATGTAAACCTCAATATGTAATAAGTTGTAAATTTTTTCGCAAATTTAACCTATATGTTCGAATGCTAAATGGCTAGTCTTAGTCCTCCCCTAGGAAGATAACGCTGGTTACGTCTAGGGGATGCTCCCCGGTCGTGACAACCCGCTTTGATATCACTGTTTTCATACCTTGAATCCCATTAAAACGGACAGGCACCTGATGCTCTAAAGGGCCGAGAGAACCAATTTGTAACATGTGCTTACTATTCATATAGATGTGACAAACGTGTGACAATTCCACATACGATGCAGCGATATGAACCAACAAAGTCGACCCAAAAGTTATGTACAAGAATTGTTCATTAAGGCCACAACTCTTAAAGACTCCACTGGACCATATACATAACTCTATAAAGCTTCTACAAGATATAAAACCTTAGAGTAGGTAGGGACAGACCCACCTTACCCTTAACTACGATATAACACCAAAATGAATCTATCAAAGACTCTGTAAAGCTTCGAGTCAACCTCGAGCTTATTGAAAGTAGTTAAGTGTCGTGTGCTCCTACTAACGAGATCTACTAGTTGGAGTACATATGCCTGCAGCATAAAAAGCAATGTCCCCCGCGAGGGATGTCAGTTTGAAAAAATATACTGAATATTTAAGCCAATAGCATATGTAATACGAGGGCTCAAATGAAATCAAGTATCAATATATAAGTGCATAGACCAAGAGAGAAGACCACCTTTGTTTACTCTTGAGAGATTATGTAAGTTAAATTATTTTCTTTACTTTTATGTACGTTATAATCATTGTAGGGCATGTGATATTAGGAACCAGGTGATCAGTGGCAGAAGAGGATGACCCATGCTAGGCATTTTAACCCCTAGGATGCGGTCCTCAATTACACAAATTGGGATCGGACCGTTATAGGTTTTCGCCCCTGAGCTGCCACTCTTATGTACCAGTTGGGATCGAACCATGCTAGGGATTTGCCATAGGCTGCCACCCGTGATCATACAGATTACTTCACTTAGATTCTTTAATCTTTGACATTAATGTAGATCAATTCATAACTCTTTCGAGATTGTTTTTTGGATAATCATAACTCTTTTGAGAGTGTTTTTTTGGTCGTCATAATCATTTTGGAGACTTGGAAGTAAGGACCAGTAGTAGAAGACATGAAAACAATACTTCAAGGCAGTAACAATGACATAAGAAGCTATGTAGCATCAACACATTACTTGTGAGCTTTATGACAAAATTAATTTCAACTGACTAAGAGGAGGATTCACCAAATCTACTTTTGCAAAATACCATTTCTATACTAGCACATGGGAGGATAATTACACAAGTATAGAGTAATAGACATACAAAGAGTTTATTCTATACACTAAGGAGAAACAAAAATATTGTTAGCTATCTGGAGATGGTATGTTGTCACTGTGTTTCCTTTTCTACAAATAAAACTTAGGAAATTCACTTATTGATATTAATTGCAAGTATCAGATTTCAAGCCAAAGAATATTTAATTGAATAGCCTTACATACTTTGTTGTATAACTCAGATATTACAAGGAGTTAACCTACTACCTTTCAGATTACTAATCTACAATGGAATAAGTAAAACTACTATTAGTAGCTAAGCAATCAACACATTTGGCTACTTAACCTCACAAAAATGGTAGCCCGAAAGGGGCCTACATGACATTTAGTCGTGTGGTTTATCACCACATCCTCCTATATTTCCATATAAATATTCACACCTTTCCCCCAACATCAACCATGGAGTCCCCACATATGCATATAAAACAACCCAATATGTTCGTCATCACATCAACCAAATATTGAACTCACCATCCCTTGAGTTCTTAATTACAACACACATGTAATTCTTCATCCAAACTCATGCATAAAGGAGGACAAAAAAAAGAAAGGAGTCGTCACCTTACCTCAATTTCTGCAACTTCTCCTTATAACATTGAATTCTTCTAGAACTTCAGCTCCCCTTTAAACTTAAACCAAATAAAAAGAAAAAGGTATCTTAATAAGTAATGAAGTGAGCAGTAACTTCTGGAAATATTCTGCCTTTGTACTTATACTTGAGCATGAATAACATGTCTTCCTAATCATCCATGGGAGAATTAAGCTAAATACATAAGTGTTATTCACTTACCTTGGTTTGCAGATGTGAGGGTTTCTTCAAGAGCCCTAGAAGAACTTTACGGCTGCCATTTTAATCTTTAAGAGAAAAGAGAGAGAGGGCTAAAGTTAATTCTCAATATTATGCGTTAAATAGGTGAAAAGATCAGCTCATATGGGACTTATATGGAGCTTTATTGACCAAAAAAAATATCCTCTAGAACCTCCTTTTTTTGGCTCATTTTTAGTCACTAATTGGTCGAGTAGGTGATGCACCTGCTTATGTACATCAAGCAGCTCAAAAGGTTAAATTAGGTGATGCACCTACTTGCTTTCACTTGGACTTTAACTATATTGGGCCTTGGCAGATTTGGCTGCTGGGATTTCTTTCATTTCTTCATTTAATAGGTTTGGGCCTCAAGTGAGCCCATTAATATAAGCCTAAATTTGGTCCATCAAACTTGGGCCTTTTAACTATATCTATATAGCTCAAGTAGGTGATGCAGCTTGTAGCTTAATTAAGCCAAGCAAGCAGCTTAATTATTTCATTCCATCTTCTGAATATTAATCCTTTTTTCTTCAACATAGCACTTAACTTTCAGCTTTAAGCTCAATTACCACCTTATTATCTCTAGTTTAAATACTTCCATCAGAGTTAATTTGTAGTACACATGTTGAAACGTGCCAGGTGTTACGTCACCTTTCGAGATAGTTTAAACGAACACTAAGCATATAAGAAACATGGTCACTCACATATACTGTAAGGTTATGTCAAGTTTCACATGTATAGAAGTAGCATATACATAATACAGGCTGTTACATACAGGGTCCCCTCCCAAGTCGATAAACAGATTAATGATTGAGGGCTTAAGGACAATCATTGAGGAGAAGAGCCTGTCCCCAGATGGAGTCATTAATAGGTACCCCCGAGATAAGGCTTGTAATTTCTAGATATTAACATGGCCCGGTGGCTTGAATGTTCCAAATTGGGCCCGTGCGTTCTGTGTTGCTTATGGGCCCTGATTCCACAAAGAAAGAAGCAAGCAGCTACATTCAAACCAATTGACTATGTCGTAGTCCGGGGCAAGAAAGTGTTGTCTGATAGCAGTACTACATATACAGTCTTGGAGTGCACGAACAACATTGTAGACCCTCACCAGTATAGGAAGAAGACTACATCATTTGAGGAATAAAGATCTGTCCAGTTCCTCTTATTTGTGATGGCACCCCGAGGTGGTTAGAGACAGGGATCCCGAGTAGTAAAAAGAGACCTACATGTATCTACGAGATATGTTTGGTTTCATCAACACTACTATGATGCCATCCCAAAATGAGTCCATCCTTCACCACTCTAAGGCAGCTTGCCTTGGCGAGATCATTGCATGGGAGCGAATAAATCTAGGTATGATCGTTGAGCAGGAGACATCCATGAGGGTCAAACTGTCACGACATGAGTCTACACCCTGGATGTGGCCGGCACTCGAAGTCTATTGTTGGTCCCCAAGCGAACCCTCATCAAACCTGACTACAAGAGAAAGACTACCTTAAGTATACAAAAACATAAAAACTAAATAAAATCAATAACTCAATTACAGAGCTTTAACTTAAAAGATTAAATCTGAATAAAACTAATATATTCAACTCTCCATAAAATAGTCTACTTAAGTCTTTAAAACATTTAATAAAATAAAAAATACAGTCTTCTCAATTATACTAACTATCTATGAAGCCTCAAAATGAAAAAGATGAATGTCGTGACAAAACTCACAACATCTTTACTAAACTAAAAAGAAATGAAATCCTCCGAAAGCGAGGAGGATCACCATAGCTAGCTTGAACTCTGGGATGTATCAACGAAGCTCCTGTTGATGATCCTGAATAGATGTGTCTACAATATCAAATGATGCAGGCTAAATGGATCAGTACGTGGAATGTACGATCATGAAAGAGGAATTCTAAAGTATAAACATAAGTTTAAATTTGATAAAAAGGAAACATACTTGCCTCTTTTCAAACTTACTCAATTCAATGATATGATATTCGACTCTAGGTACTTGACTATGGATACTCTACTCAATATAAAGCAACAATACACATGAAATATATGGAAAGCTTTATAAAACAGTAAAAAGAAACTTAGTTCATTAAAGAAAATACAATAAAAAACTCAAGTTTACTTATATAATAAAGTAATATATTTTCTATGGGAGTTTCTCTAACCGACAACCACCACTATGAGCCTAAGTAGTGATACGGTGTCTTGCACACGCTTCCAGAACTGCCCTATACTTTGCCGTCATATAGAACACTTAACTTAGTGGATCCAGTAGCTTATGCTAAAAGTATCTTAAGGAGTCATCTAAAAAGTATGATCTTTTACTACCCATGATGGCTATATGGTTTATGAAGACTTGAGTTATCTGAACTCACATCCTCATATCAGTGCCCAATACGACTCCCAATATGTACTTAGCTCATATGTTTTAAAACAAAACTTATTTCTTTTGTTTGAGATAATTACTCAAAACTTATCTTAAAGCTCTCTAGGAATCAATGTTCCCTTTCTTTCTCAAATGTGAAAACATCTTAAAACTCTTTGGGAATACATAATCCCCATATACTTCTTTGAAGAAATGACTTCAATCTTTACTCTTTATTCTTTTCTCAACTTGAAACCTTAAGTCTTTAAAATAAAGTTAAAACGATTATAAAAGACTTCGTAAAATATGGTTCATGTTTAATAAAGGACGTGAACGAATCAATGCAAGGTCTTCAATAGCCATGGATACAACTCAATACTTGTAACTAAAGAACTTCAGTGATACCACTCATTTTAAGAATTCTCAACTTGGAGGGTTCATGCAGAATTATGAGCATGAACTACTCAACTCAAGGACTCAAAAATACTTCTCATCTCAAGACTTTTTGACTTATAGGGTTCATGAGGAAATGCGTACATGAATAATTCAAATCAAGTATTTCATGGGTAAAATGTAATAGTCTCATGATTAGAATTATAAACTCAAATGGGTTAGAAACTTATTGTACAAGACTTAGAACTTGAAGATGCTACTTCTCTCAAAGGTACTCAACTGATTGAGTTCATGCGGAAGCTATAGGCATGAACGACTCAAATCAAGGGTCAAAATATTAGTAAGAAATTCATGTATACGAATTTTCTCTTTCTCATACCTACTTAATCAAAACTTAAATCAAGCGATGGATCTCAAAGAATTCACAATTGAACTCAAAGGCTTTCTTAAACTCTACTCTTAACTGTCTCTTGAATGTGAATTATGAATTCAAGAATTATCGTTCATGATATGAAGGATCTCGTGATGACAAAGTAGACTCATTAATAAATTCTCATCATAATCATACTCACTTGCTTGAGTCTTGAAACAAGACACTAGAATAGTAGAAGACTCCTCAAAAGAACTCAAAGAGACTTTTTCAAAATGATCGGAAGAACTCTCAAGTCTTAACTCTTAACTTTACCTTGAATTTTAATTATGAATTCAAGTTTATGATAGTGTTATGAATTATTTCTAGGTGTTTGCAAGTAGTTTAGAGTGATTAGAATCAAAGGGAGTGAATATACAGTTAAAATGGACTCAAATGGGACCTCCGATGGAAAAGAAGTGAGGACAGGCGACCCTGGTGTGTTCTGGGCGCGGGGCTCCAGCCCCTAACTTTAGAGAATGCATATGGTCTCACTACAGGGGCATCACCCAGCCCCTTGGGCGCATCTAGGTCACACCGCACCAGCCTTTCCCCAGGCCAAGTTCAACGAATTTTGCCTCTCATTTTATGATCCTAAATCGCTTTTATGGATTTCATTTCTCAAGTATTCGTTCGATTCAGTTACCCAACCTAAGTAAACACTAATCCACTCAAAACAATCACTTTCATCTCAAGAAATCATCAAAACCCCAACAAAACAAGATTTAGAATAAACTTCAAGAACACTTCTCTAAAACTCAATCCTTCAACTTTTTAGAGTGAAATCACGCTAAAATTAACATGTTTGCCATGTGAGTGAACAAACCCAAATCTATGGAAGCTTACATACCTCTTAGGTATTAAACACATGGCGAAATTTCGCAACAAGATGCAAAAATTTCGACGAACACTTGATCCTCTCATTTTTTTTCTCCTCTTTACTCTTCTTGAACTCTAAATAAAACACTAGGCGTATATTATAATTTTAAACTAAAACTAAAATGATTATACCCTAAAAACCTTACTAAAAATGTGTTAAATTGATTTGGCAAGGAAAAGACCAAAATACCCCTTACTATTTTTGGTAAACTTTCCTTAATTGGACAACCTAACTTCAAAAGGCGATATATCACTCATCCAAACTTGAAACTTAGAATACTCGTGGAGTAGGAAATATAATTCAAATATCTTTCCTAAGGTATCTTTTGGAACACCTAACTCATATTGTGCTAAGAGTTATGGTCGTTTGAAGTTGACCCAAAACTCATACTTAGCTTAACTCTCCAAATTTCATATTTTTGTTATTTCCAATTTAGTTCTTTTTAGATCTCAAGGTGCTAAATATATGGACCTGAACTTAATACTATATAAATATTAAATTTCTTGGGAAAAACTTACTCACTACGAAGGACGGTTCGACTCTTAGTTCAAAAAATTTCTGACGTATTAGACAAATAGCACCAGACCTCCCTTCCCTTCCCAGTGTTGATCACCGAGCTTGCAGACGAGCTCGAGTTCCTAGAAATGTAAAGAAGGATATGGAAGTGATTCCATATACTCTACTGATATGGGGGGGATCGAGGACAAATATTTAAAATATGAGGCGAAAAAGAAGAAATAGGCAGCCCCATTGGACCCTTCCCAGGTGTGGACACAGTCACCACCTGCAGAGGCATCTTTGCCTACTCCGGCCCCTTGGCCTTCAAGAATCCCTATTGTTATCCCTTTTGGTACTTTAGGTTCTTCTACTGCTGCACTACCTCCTAGACATGTTGTTGTTGTTGTTTCCCCGACACCTCTCACACAGGATTCATTACTCCGGATGGATCAGCTTACCCATTTTGCCGATCGTAGGGCTGCAAGAATCGCGGCCTCCATTCCGGCCATGATTCAGGTTGTCTTAGCTGATGTTGTGATACCACTGCGTGATACTATTCATGCCCTAATGGCCCGAATAACAGTTTGTGAGTGTGGCCAAGGAGCCACCGAGGAGTTGACGACTTTATATGTCGTTATTGTTGCATTGAGAAGCAATGTGAATCAACTCAAGTCCATCGACATGTCCATAATATTTGGGACTGTGGAGATTCCAGTTGTGCTAGAGATGCCTCTGGACACCAAAAGAGATGATATTAGAGTTGGGGATGCGGTTGATCCTGAGTCTGAGGCTGAGACAGATAAGGAGATGCTTTGGGTTGATGAGGAGGTTTATTACGAAGGCCTTACTGAAAATGAGGAGGCTATGATAGATGCAGCTATGCAGGCTTCATTGGAAGATGATCCTTAGCTGATCCTAGTGTCGCCATTACTACTTCTAAACTGATCACGGGTGCTGAAGCCTGAGATTAGACTGATGGACCGAGCATTGATGCCCAAACATACGGATCTACATCCCTCTATTTCTTACTTTATTTTGATTTTTGGATTGTTTTCTTTTCATTTGAGGAAAATTTTTTTAATTGTGGTGGGGTGAGGCCCACTTTTCGTGTGATTTTTGTGTGAATATTGATGTTTTGTTTATGTAAATTTGGATTTTGAGGTTTATTTTATGGTTTAAACTATTTTTGCGGATTATTGATCTTATGGCTCCTATTTTAATTGGAAACGATTTTGAACCCTTTTGGAAAAAAACTGCCACCTCTTATTTGTGTTTAATGTGTCTATTTTTTTTCAAATTTGAGTATCGATCTTGATCAATACAAATGACCTGAATAGTGCTCATAATCGAACAAAATGAATGTGTGGCTACAATGAGGCCAAATGAAGTTGCATAAGCAATATGTGAACTCTTTGCATCTCGTTGTGACTAGCCAATTATTAAATTTAGTTGTTTTTGATGAGCATTGCACACTAGCGAAAGTGTGGAGTCTTGTTTTGAGATTGGTGTCGATGCCTTGTGTGATGATCTTACCGTTAACCATATGTGATGAAACCTAGAATTCTCCCTGTTGGTCTAATTGACTAATTGATAAATCTCTTGATATGATTTTAGGCAATTTTGAAAAGTTCGAGCCAATTTGACGTATACCTCTTTTATGGCCTACCTTGTGAGTGTGTGTACCTTGCTTGAACACCCCTTGAGCCTTAGCCTTTTCTTGGAAGAAATTTGATGAAACTATAACCTTTCTTGATCCATTACCCATAATCCTTATGATATGTGGTTTGTTTGAATAGCCAACTTACGCCAAAAGCCTAAGTTGGGATGTCGTTAAAAGAGAAGGTAAATCAAAAAGTGTAAAGAAGTCCCCTTTTAACCTAAAATTTTTTTTAAATAATGCAACTCTCCATACAAAAAAATGAAAAAGAACAGAAAAAGAAATGAAAAAAGTTCTGGGATAAAGTGTGAAAATTCAAAAAGAAAAATGGGGTTTCCAATGGTTCATGAAATATTTATAACGGGGTAACTTGTATGCAAGAATGAAAATGATGAAGAAAACGAAAGAAACTAATTTTTGCACCACATTTCATGTATCCTCACTGTTGACACCCAATTTTGGCCCTCCACAATATAAATTAATTAATTCGAGCTTCTTAGATTCCAAATGAGTTGAAATAGTTGACACTATAAAGTACAAAATATATTTTTAAGTCCTTTTAAAGTAGCTTTAGTCGATTTTTTTTATAATGTTCTAAGTGATATGTGTTTTTACATGTCTTATATAATTAGTTTAAACTATTCGAAAACCGCCTCAAAAAGATTTTGGTTTCACTTATTGCTGTATCAAATTAATTTTGTCAAGATTAATAATTATATTTTCGAGTTATAAGTTTGTAATTGGGTTCATTATTTCATCTTGTCAAAGTCAAGAAGCTCATTAATTAATTATTGTCAATTCATTTTATTCAAACTTTAGCCGAATTCACTTAGGTTGTGTTCAAAATTCATTTGGATAATGACCAACTTGTTAATTCAAATGTTATTTTTTTTTTTACCCATCTTAAGACCAAAATTGGACCTGCTTCCAACAGCCCAATCCCATTTCCATAAAACCCACTCTCCCATTTCCTTAACTCCAAGGCCCACTTCAAACATTCCCAGCCCACTGTCTTGTCACCTTAACCTGACCCATCCCTTAATCCCCAAATTTTCCAACGTTCCAGCATACCCGACCCCGACCCGTCTGCTGTGTCATCTTCCTCCTCACACAGCAACGCATTTCCAGCAGCCTGGCGCGTTCATTCCCCTCTCCCTTATCCTCTCGTACGAAAATGGTACTCGAAGGCCCAGGTGTCGAAATCTCCTTCCCTCTCGTCCTTCCTCTCAATTAAACGTCCCAGATTTTTCTTTCCGTTGAGCAATTGTACAGATCTGTACTATTCAGCCTCAACCTTATCCCTTTAGGGTTTTTGGAATTCAAAACGGGACATGGAATCACAATTTTACCCCAGCCTTTTTTGTGATTTCCTCCGCTCTCCATCTGTCGAAAAATCCTACTCCATTGCTATATATATTGTTGTCCTCTCGCTGTTAAAGGGGGATTTTTTTTGGCTTTCAATTTTTTTTTCTTCCTACTAATACTCATGGCTGGAACTTCCTGGCGAGAGATACTCATATACTGAGGGAGATTAGTCGAGCCACAAAAACAGAACACGTTAAGAGGCAGAGGATAGAAAGAAGAAGGAGAACTTTTTTTTGAAGAGGGAGATTTGGAGTCAAAAGAAACATATTGAAAGAGCCATTATGAAATTGAGAGTAAACAGTAAACCATTGATATACACATATACAAGCACTCAGTAGTAGTTCAAGGAGAAAGAGAATATCTTTGATTGAGTTCTTGTATTCATCTCCCTGGTCGCAAAATTCCGCGGGGTTGTCGTTCAAGTCGTGGAAGTTCGTCTGCCCTTGCTCGCCTCATCCTTAGTTTGCTATCCAAAAAAGGTATCGTCTTCCCTATTCGATTTTCATCACCTCTGTTGCTTCACTGTAATGCTCTTCTCCTCCGACATTCAATCATTTTATTTTTTTTTATTTATTATTATTTTTTCTTAGTTCGATAGCCTAAAAATAATATGTTAGTGTTTTCGATTGATATTTTGGTTCGGTGTCTCGTTTGGATCAAACATTGTTGAATCAGTTTACCTGTTACACACATATGACCAATTTTGTATATTTTATGATTATTCAAGCCTTTTGAATAGCGTGTTAGCCACACAGACTTGTGCCTTTCGCTGTTGTTATGTGTTCTGATCACTTCCTTGTCGACTTGATATACGCCAACCAGTGGTCTTGTTATTTTCGTTTGAACATGATATCACCTTTGAACTTAGGACAGCGGTTACAATAGTTTGCTCCAGTGCACTACTTTTCTTCCACTGATTGGCTTTTCCTGTTATTATCTGTCCAAGAAAGTGCGTTTAAATCTCTTCCGTTTATTCACCGTTAGCTTAACCATTTAGTATTTGCTGCCTTCGGTGCATCACTTGGGCATGGAGACTAACAATGTTGCTCTTTAGCCATGGGCATTCCTTTGAGTTCTTCTAGAGCACCCTTCCTTTGTCTAGGCGCGGTTTTCTTGGGTTTAATCTCTAAAAGTGTACGTGCCTCTCATGGTGTTATGTGATATCCGAGTTTCGATTTCCTTATGTGTTTATCATAAATAAAAATAGCTAGTCGAATCGATCTAGCAATTTGTTTATTCGCGTCTATTGGTATTTGCGTATAACATGTTAATGCGGGAGGATAAGTCTGTTAAGAGTTTTGACAATATATAATTATATTTTATGTTCTTTTTGAATGATTTAGCAAAGCCTCACAAATTTTCTCTCTTTCTATTAAAAAATTGTATATGGCATAGTTAGTTTCTTTTTTATCGAAATAAACTGTTTAGACTTTGAACATGAGATATTCTGTTTGAATAAGTACGCAGCATATTTTTTTATATATACTTTTTGGTCTCTTACCATCAAAGGACTAATATTTCCTAGGAAATATATTTCAAAGTGTGCACACAATGCGTGATACCATTCGGAGTTTCTTTTATTATTATTATTTTTAGATCCCGTTAGTGCTATTTAGGTTCATATGGTTTTGCGTTAGAATATGCATTCCAATCTAACTCAAATATCTAAAGTAGTTTGCCTTTTTATTTTCACTTTGTTCAAGATACATTTTTATTATTTTATCGCTCCATGTGCTAATCTATTTTTGTTTTATTGCATGTGAAACTATTTTCGAGTCCCCATGGACTTCACTCCAACTCCTTGCACTTTCTCGTTGAGCCAAAAAGGCTCAAATTATCCTCCTGAGTCGTCCAGCCCTCTCTAAATGGCGTACAGGTCGAAAAGCAGCAACTTATCTGCTGAAACATAATTTCCCAGCCCCCCGAAAGCCAAAAAGGGGCTGATATACTGCTATATACACTGATATACATTTGTAAAGTATGATAAGCAGGTCCAAATATCAGCACAGGTGCTTGAGAGGATGAATCGGGGTGTGTATGTGAAATATACAGTCCTATATACAATGAAAAGGACCGAATGTAGCCCCCATATACGGTGGTATACGCAGCACCTATACACAGCTTCGTTCTAAAGGGAAATGGGGCCAAAGCCTAAAGAAATCTGCAGGAGGCCCAATTTTCTTTTGGTCATTTTAAAATGTGGCAGGCTTTCAGATCCAGTACTTGGACTTGGCCCAAGTTCAAATATTTCTTCCCCTCATTATTAACTATTTGTTATTATCATTATATTGACTAACGTTTTGGTTGAATTTTATTAATTCCCTAAGGACCGCCATTTCTTGCTATATATGCAGTCATGAATATTTCTTTTGCTTTTTTTTATTTATTATTATTTTTATTTAGTTTGTTTTATTGATTTTTGTCAACACTTAGGTTTATCCCCTTAAGATAATCCCCTCTAGATACTTCCCCTTAGAAATAATAAAATAAAATAAATATATANGGGAAAGTTATTTTAAAAGGTCATTTAGTCAAATCGCCGGTCAACCGCGGGTTAGCGGGCATTCCGAGGTCCTAACACCTTCTCAGAATGTACATTTGAACTTTGAACCCCTTTTAAATTGATATTTATCTGTTTTAAATCGTTTGAAAAAAAATTAAGTTTTTTCTTGATTTTACTAAAGATCAAGTGGCGATTCTGTCAATTTGGAAGGCCGATTTCTCTTAAATCATAAGAGTAATTGACTTTTCGAAACTTAGTCATTTTTACTAATTTTATATATATCATATATTTTTAAGTAAAACAAAAAAATGGCGACTCCGCTGGGGATTAATTAAGTTCTAACCAAGATGACTTTATTATTTGAACTAAATGTTATTATTAAATTATTTATATGTGATTAAATTATAAACTGGCATTGCATATCATGGCATATTTCCGATGTATATGTATAGTATATCAAAGGACGGTTTGCGGAACCGCAGCCGGACTTTTTTATACTCACCCTCTTTCGAAATTAGCGACAATTTATTGGTTTGTTAGGCGTCCAATGGTTGTCGCGAGTTTCAGCCCAAGTTGTCCGTTTGGGTTTCCGGTCCTTTCAAAAGTCACTCCTAGTCAACTAGCGTAGAGCTGAGCAAAATCCCAAATTTAGGAGCATTTGAAATAACATGAACCAACGCCCAAGGCGTGTTGGGCCCATTAGAAGCCCACCTTGTGTCTACTTGGCCCAAATTGCCGAAAATAGACAATCATGCTTACGTGTTAATTGAAGGATGAATATGCATTTTAAAACAATTTATTGTCTACGGGACGGGGGGTGACTAATTTTTGTTTGCTATTTTTGTAGGATGAATCCGACATACAAGCCTTTGAAATCAAGAATGGTTACTATCCCCGATCCTTTACTCAAAGTATGGTGGAGGTTCATGAACAACGACGATAAAATGATCGTTCAGAAACACATAGGTTACCTTCCGTCGCTGCTAGAGATGAATGCTTGGCCTGGCCTAATTGGGACGATGGTGAAATTCTGGGATAGTGAGAACATGGTCTCTCGGTTCGGGGAAGTGGAGTTGACGCTAACTATAGAAGAAATTCTTATCAGCTATGAAAGTGTCGCCATGTGCAACAAAAGGAAACGACATCCAGATACAGATCTCCTAAATCCCATAATATGGGATTTCGCCAAAATTATAGAAAAGTTATCATTAGGTAAAGCCGAGTGGATGGACAAACTCCCTGGCCCAAATATACCCTTCAGAAAACTATACTATCGATTTGGGCGTGCAAGGGCTTATGAGAAATATAAAGACGAGTTCGTTTCAAAAGAAAAATGGAAAGAGACGCATCTCCTCGCATTTGCGATATATTTGCTTGGAACGATGGTTTTTCCTCAAGGGCCAAAATACACTTTTCATCCTAGTGTATTTATGGGCACTCATGCCATTTTCTATGGAGTGGATTACAAAACATCAATAAAGTACTACACTTTAGCGCCTATGATTCTGGCCGATATCTACAGGGATTTAGACAAGTATCAGAGCGGAGAACGTTTTTTTCAAGGGTGTAATCTAATACTACAGTGGTGGATGATGCGACATTTAATCAAGACTCATAATCCAAAAGAACCAAATCCCCTGAGACGGTCAGACGAGCTACATGGTCATGATTGGTGGTTGTATCACAATCGTTGCAACAGGACTGGAGGAGAGAGTTTTTGGTATCCAAGACTTCGAGGGCTGAGAGAAGAAGACGTACAATGGTCAATAGATAGTTTGGTGGTAACTAAGAATGTGGTGGTTCGAACAGAAAAGGTCCCTTATTTGGTATTTCTTGGATTAAGAAGGACTAGACCATATGCTCCCGGTCGAGTTTTGAGACAACTAGGAGGGAAACAAGAGTTGCCCTAGATCGCAGATATGAGGAAATTTGCAACTGACCATGAGAATGGACGAGTTGCATTTGCTGAAGACATGCGTAGGATGTGGAGATCTCGAAGAGTGTTGGGTGAACCCGTGCCAAAAAGGTTTCGTCTAGAATGTTCGAGGGAGTACAAAGAATGGTTGAAAAAGAGTCTCGCTGGAACTATTGAGCTCGGTCCAAACATTCCTCACATTATTGCCGATATTGGAGCCAAACATCAAGTCCGACTTCATCGCCTTTAAGAGAAGTTTGATAGGAATGAATTGGAGCATCAACGTCGCCACTTAAAAGACGCCAAAGTCATAGCTCGATTGAAACAAGAACTTCGAAGAGCCAGACAGTGCATGGCAGATTTAGATGATAGCATGGAACAACAAATTCAATTGATAGATGGATTCAGACATCAAGAAGGAGCTCGATTGGCGAAAGATCATCTCTGGGCGAACAGATATGCTGTGTGGGATAAACTCAATACGCCAAGAAGACCAGACTTGGTGAAGGATCAGAGGAGGCCTGAATTTTATTTACCATCCCCTGCGTGGGACTGCTTTATTTGTACTTTGTTTTGTAATTTAAATTCAGAACTATTTCTCTTTTTTATGTTTATCAGACATTTTGGATGCTATTAATGAAGTAGTTTGGGGATAATAAATTGGGTTTAAAAAGCATATACATCCTTCAATTCGTTAGGCCCACCCTTAGCATAAAAGGATCACAAGCATGTTTAGGACGCGATATGTGTGTTTAACTGCTTATGTGTTGCGTTGCTTTAAATGAGGATACCGTAAATCCACTCCTGTCCAAAATTTCTGAAAGAATATACAAAGGCCACTGTTACAAAATGTCCGACCAAAATTTTCGAGTCTCAAGTTTCTCACTCTAAAGACACCTCCTATACCACAAATCCTAAAATACTGTTCTACCGTCTCAGGAAGGCAAAATCACTGCTATGGACAAAGGTAAGAACACCCGGATGGAACTCACTCAAGAAGAACTGCAGAGAAAATCGAATGAATCACATGGGAAATTCAAGAAGCCAAGGAGGAAGGGCTCAGAGTCGAGTGGCCACCGCATTCTACAGAGCTGCAACCGTGACGTTGGATGAGTATCTGTCATCACAGATGAAAAGAAACAAAGATGTTGAGATGGAGAAAAAGGGCTTGAGAGAGAAGTTGGAGATGCTTCGGTTGAAGGTGCAAGAAAGAGAAGCGAGAGAGGCGAGGATAGATTCGGAGATCGCCGCTCTGTTAGCTAAAAGTGTGTCACTTGACAAGGAACTGACAGAGGAAACGGAAGAATTCACCACCATGAGAGAAGGGATGGCTGCACTGAAGAAGAAGGACAAAGCCTTCCATAGCAACCTGATGGGCGAAAAATACCCCGCCTATGAGCAAGGAGTAGCCAATAGTGGTCCCGATAACGCTCACCCTGAAGTGACTGAGGAAGGCGACGGCAAGGAAATTGTCTACAAGCCTCCATTCCTAGGTCGTTTGAAAGGAGGAAACTAATGGTGCAACAAGAAGGGAAATAACCAACGTGTCATCATCACTTCATCTTTTAAAAGCTCTGTTGTTGCCTTTCAATTTCCTTGTAATCGTAATGAACGAGTGAATTAAAATGATTTATCTTGTACTCGAACTACGTTGGGCCTGAATTCTCCTTGTTAGATACGTAAGCAGCCTTCCCAGGCCCAACCCCTATCTTTAAAAATTTTCATTGTCCCCTTCATGTTACGAGAAGATACGAAGATCAGATCAATAGAAGTTAAAGAGCAGCTGCAAGAAGATCGTAGCTCAACATGATTTTATCCTTTCTGAGACAACGTCCAAAACTGAAACAAGCAAACTCCTGCTTGTTAAAAAATATGTTTTCGTCCTCACTCGTGGGTTAAAGATATCATCAAACAAAGCAACTTGTGTGTTTATCTGCTCTCTGTGTGACATTATGCATATTATACTCTGAATCTGCACAGACAAATCTGCCTTTGAATTGTTTTCCTTCTCAGGTACTTTGAAACTGATCTGTGTCGATCAAAAGCTGGCACATTATCCTTATTTCACCAGATCAAAAGGTCCTGCAAATTCCTTCCCTAGACAAAGCTCAGACAGAGGAAAGGCAGTTATGGGGGATAATAATGAAGAAGCGAGTCTTACTGATGTTGTGGTGGCTCAAACCACTGTAGCAGAACAGAATGAGTTGATTATGCAGCTGATGCAGCAGATTGCCGAGATGAGGGTGGAAATGCAACGGAGGCAGGATTTGCCTCCACCTGGATTTGCTGCCAACGCCGCTGATGGGAGACCTCCAATCTACTTTCCTTCCTCAAATATGGATCCAACTCAGAATCAGCCATCTACACCTGATCATAATCCGTCGGTTATAGATCTGACTACCCAAAATCCCCAATATGCTTCAGCATCATAACAAACTCCATCTCCTCTTCAAAACAACCATCCCCAAATGCCACCCCATCCTCAAAATACTCACTCCCGCAACACCCCACCACCACTTAAATCAGAACACCAATCCTCAAGCCGACCCGCAGAATTACCAAACCGCCCATAACACTCAAAGTCCCTCTGTAGCTCCACCCTACCAAAGAGAGCCACTTTTCAAGTTCCCGTCCCTGCCAAGCACGATGTGCACGGTTTTGAGTTGGACCATTACGAGGAGCAAGAAAAGGAATGAAGGGCAACGGAAGGTGTAAGGGTCGATATAAAAGAGGAAATCAAGAAGGCCATGAAGGAGCTACAATGCATCCCCGACATCGCTGGAGTTAGTTATGAGGACTTGTGTATCCACCCAAATTTGGACCTTCCAGAAGGGTTCAAGATTCTAAAATTTGACACCTTCGGAGGAGTAGGTAACCCTATGGCTCATTTGAGAGCGTATTGTGACCAGCTCGTGGGAGTTCGAAGGGACGAAGCTTTGTTGATGTGGCTCTTCAGTCGGAGCCTGTGTGGAGAAGCTCTCAAATGGTTTACCTCGCACGAAACCAGACAATGGCCTAGCTGGAATGCATTGGCCAAAGACTTCATCGATCGATTCGCTTACAATGTAGAAATTGTTCCCGATCGGTACTCTCTGGAGAAGATGAAGAAAAAGTCAACCGAAAGCTATAGGGAGTTTGCCTATAGATGGAGAAAAGAGCGGCAAGGGTAAGGCCACCCATGACTGAGAAAGAAATCATTGAAGTGTTTGTACGCGTGCAAGAGCCGGCATATTATGATAGAATCATATTTCTCATTGGAGCAAAGTTTGCCGAGATAGTCAAGGTTGGTGAGACTATCGAAGACGGTTTAAAATCTAGAAAGATAGCCCGTGTAGCCGCATCACCTGGGTCTTCAGGTTTGTTGAGAAAGAAAAGAGAAGAAGTCACTGCTATTTCATATGGGGGAGGAAAACCCCCAGAAGCTCATCATATTCCCAAAGTCGTTCCCCGCCTTCCCCCAAATCCTACCAATCTTGTTATACACCATCTAGTCATCCCAATAATCAGAATGCTACCTCCATTTATCCAAACGTCCAAGCTCCTGTATACCAAAGTCCATCCCTCAATTACCAAAGTCCATCTCCAATTTACCCAAATTATTCTCCAACCTACCAAATTCCATCTCCCTACCAGGGTGTTGCTCCCAACTGCGCTAACGTACAGTCGAGCTACTAAGAACCCCCTCCCATTTATTAAGTTCAAGATCCACTGTACCAAAATCCTCCTCCTAATTACCAAGCTCCATCGCCAAATTACCAAACAAATCCATATCCAGAAGCCAAGCTCCCCGTCCAAATACCGGAAATTATCAACAGGTACCTCCTCCTCAACAAGGCAATTACGACCCTCCCCAGCCCAGATTTGAGAAGAGGCCTTCAAGGAACTTTACTGCACTCGCTAAAAGACGGACTAAACTGTATGAGAGACTGGCTGCGCCTGGATACATCCACCCTGTGGGGACCAAACCCGTGGATGTCAATACAAAGTTCTACAAACCCGATCAGAGATGTGCTTATTATTCTAATAGCGTTGGTCACGATACTGAAGATTGTATCAACCTCAAACACAAAATTTAGGATCTGATTGATCAAGAGGTAGTCTCTCTCCAATCGGCGGCACCAAATGTCAACACAAACCCGTTGCCAAATCATGGAGGCAGCAATGTCAATATGATCGAGACAGATGAAGACTGGTGCGGAATGAAGATGATTACTCCCATTGTTCACGATGATTTGGGAAGGGCTGTCGCTTCTTTAAGCGTCAAAGAAAAGAGAGAGTTTGTTGTTTTGACCCCTACAAAGGCTGTTGCCTTGGTGCCGTCAGAGACTCTCGTCAAGCCTAAGTTTGTTATTGAAACTTCCGCTGCTCAAGGCATGACCAGGACTGGAAGGTGTTACACTCCTGAGAGCTTGATCTCGGATGACAGAAGAAGGATCAGGCCAAAAGACCGATAAGCGAAGGAGAAGCGGAGGAATTCTCAAGGAGAATGCAACCAAAAGATTATTCCATCGTCAAACATTTGGAGAAGACTCCAGCTCAGATCTTCTTATGGACCCTGCTAATGAGATCCCAATCCCATAGGCAGGCCTTAGTGAAAGCTCTCGATGATATGTACGTACCCGCGGGCACAAGCAACGATAATGTGGCCGCCATGATTCATCAGGTTATTCGAGGGCACCAAATCAGATTTTGTGACGATGAGCTGCCTATTGAAGGGAGGTCACACAACAAGGCGCTGCACATCACCGTGTTATGCCGTGAAAAGGTTGTCAACCGTGTCTTAGTAGATGACGAGATCTGGTCTGAATATCTGCCCGTTGTTGATGTTCAGGCAGCTAAGGTTTGACCATAGAAAACTGGAGCAAAACCAGGTCAACGTTAGAGACTTTGAAGGGTTCAAAGAGACATGTTGGGAGCATTGAATTTGACCCTTCAAATGGGCCCCGTAGAATTCATTGCACAATTTCAAGTATTGGATATCGATATCAGTTAAAACCTGCTTCTGGGAAGGCCGTTCATCCATATGGCTGGGGCCGTCCCCTCTACTCTCCATCAAATGATGAAGCTCGTGTGGAAGAATGAAGAGTTGGTTATTCATGGCGAGGGGAGTCACCTTGGCAGACAAGTGCCACTCATTGATGAGATATCGCGAGGTACAGACTTTTACACGGTGGAGCTGGAGAATGCCACCGGTGAAGACTTCGCCCCACAGACTCCAATGTCTGCCGTGTACAAGATGATAGCCACTGTGATGCTGCAGAATGGTTTTGAGCCAGGGTTCAGATTAGGAAGAGATTCCCAAGGAATTATTGAGCCTGTTCTGGTCCTTGCTAAGGGATCCAGATATGGTTTGGGGTACATCCCCACAGATGAGGACGTGAAGATGAAGAAGAAAAATGATCAAGCATTGGCTAAGCCAATCCCACATCTGTATCAATCCTTTCCAATCCGGGAGTATGCCGAGAGTGAAGACCTTAAGGAAGGAATCTGTGACCTCTTCGAGGAGATCTATGTTGTTGTGAAGGAAGAGGTCGAGCTAGCTGGTATCCGCGAAACTGAGCCAGGGGAGGTGCTGCGGAACTGGACCTCCAGGCCGATCCTGATACCCCAAACTCTTCGGTAGAAAGTTGTCATTTCATGCACAATAAAATTGGTGGTAGTCCGAAAGAGGCCCGAGACCCACCATTTTGCATTTTCTTAACCGTCCAAATTTTCAAATTTTCGTTGTGATGTTCAAAAAGGCAATATGGCCCCATGCCATGGCCAAAGTTTACATTGTTTTTAAATGAAAGCCTCTTTGTTTTTAACTTTATTTATTTAATCATTTTTTATGCCTTGCGATTCTAATTTTGTCTGTTTATGATTACAGTAACGTAAGTTACAGACCCGCCAATGTCATGTCATGTCACGAGCTAAATGAACAAAATGAGGCAGGTGACGACAAGGTTGACAATTATGAAGAAGAGAGTGGGGAACCAGATTATGTCGCCGAGGAATTTCGGTAGTTCGAGAATTAGCGTAAACCAAACCTAGAGGAAACGGAAATGGTGAATTTGGGAGATTCGGAATGTGTTAAAGAGGTTAAGATCAGCACCCACCAAAATGAAGCTCAGAAGGAGGGCCTAGTTCATTTGCTTGCTGAATATAGTGATGTGTTTGTTTGGTAAGTCAATGACATGCAAGTGTTGAGTACCGATGTTGTATCTCATAATCTACCGATTAACTCGGGGTTTGATCCAGTGAAGCAAAAAACTCGAAAATTCAAGCCTGAACTGAGTTTGAAGATTAAGGAAGAGATCACCAAGCAAATAGAGTCCCAATTGGTGGAAGTGACACAGTATCCAACTTGGCTGGCCAATGTTGTTTCGGTCACCCAAGAAAGACGGGAAAATCAGGATTTGTATCGACTACAGAGACCTCAATAAAGCTAGCCCGAAAGATAATTTTCCGCAGCCGAATATTCATATTATGATTGATAACTGTGTCAAGCACGAAACACAGTCATTTGTGGATTATTACGAAGGATATCACCAAATTTTGATGGACGAGGAAGACGCAGGAAAGACGGCTTTCATTACACCTTGGGGTGTATATCAATACAGTGTGATGCCGTTTGGCCTCAACAATGTCGGTGCCACTTACATGAGAGCTATGACGACCATTTTTCATGACATGATTCATAAGGAGATCGAAGTGTATGTGGATGACGTCATAATCAAATCCCGTGAGAGTTTGGATCACTTGACACATCTAAGGAAGTTTTTTGATAGTTTGCGTCGTTACAACTTGAAGTTAAATCCCGCCAAATGCACTTTTGGAGTTCCAGCCGGGAAGTTGTTGGGATTTATAGTCAGCAGAAGGGGTATTGAGCTCGACCCCTCCAAGACTAAAGCAATTCAAGAGTTACCTCCGCCGAAGACGAGAAAAGAGGTAATGAGTTTCTTAGGGAGGTTAAATTACATCAGTCGATTTATAGCTCAATCAACCGTGGTGTGTGAGCCTATTTTGAAGATGTTGAAGAAAGATGCCCCGACAAAGTGGACTAAAGAGTGTCAGACTGCTTTTGATGCTATCAAGAACTATTTGTCCAATCCGCCGGCATTGGTTCCTCCGCGAGAAGGGATTCCTTTGTTGCTGTACTTGTCTGTCTCATATAGTGCATTTGGATGTACTTGGTCAGCACGACGATACATGAAAGAAGGAAAGGGCTATATATTATATAAGCAAGAAGTTTACTCCATATGAGTCCCGTTACACTTTGTTGGAGCGAACGTGTTGTGCTTTGACGTGGCTTGCCCAGAAGCTGAGACATTATTTGTCTTCCTATACTACATACCTCATATCCAGAATGGATCCACTGAAGTATATCTTCAGAAGTCGATGCCGACTGGAAAGTTAGCTAAGTGGCAAATGTTGTTGAGTGAATTTGACATTGTGCATGTGACTCAAAAAGCGAAAAAGGCACAGGCTTTAGCTGATCATCTTGCAGAAAATCCCGTTGATGAAGAGTATGAATCACTTAAGACTTATTTTCACGATGCAGAAGTGTCATTTGTGGGTGAGGATATTTCTGAAGCATATCCAGGTTGGAGATTATTCTTTGATGGAGCGGCAAATCATCAAGGTAAAGGTATTGGAGCAGTCTTAGTGTCAGAATCTGGTCAGCACTATCCCATGGTGGCTAAACTCTGATTCAATTGCACAAACAACATGGCCGAATACGAAGCTTGTATTCTTGGTTTGAAAATGGCCATCGACATGAATGTCTACGAGTTGTTGGTTATTGGAGACTCAGATCTTTTGATTCATCAAGTTCAAGGAGAATGGGCTGTGAAGAACCCTAAGAATGTACCTTACGTACAGTATGTGCAGAAGTTGTGCAAAAGATTCCGTAAGATCGAGTTCAGACATACTCCAAGAATACAGAATGAATTGGCCGATGCTCTTGCACCATTTCTCCAATGATTAAACATCCGGATATAGATTATATTGATCCTTTGGATATAGAGTTGAAAGAACATCCAGTCCATTGTTCCCATGTTGAAGCAGAACAAGACTGTTTGCCTTGGTATTTTGATATAAAGAAGTATTTGGAGTCTGGAACTTATCCTGAAGATGCTACGGCCAACCAAAAGAAGTCGATACGCCGTATGGCCCTCAGTTTCTTTTTAAGTGGAGAAGTTCTTTATAGGAGGACTCCAGATTTGGGTCTTCTAAGATGCGTTGATACCGTCGAAGTTGCGAGGCTTATTGAGCAGATACATGCCGGAGTTTGTGGCAGGCATATGAATGGGCTCACTCTGGCAAGAAAGATCCTACGAGCCGAATATTTATGGATGACTATGGAGAATGATTGTTGCAAATTTGTGCAAAAGTGACACAAATGTCAAGTGCACGGTGATTTGATCTGAGTGCCACCTCACGAAATTAATGTTATGAGTTCAACTTGGCCATTCGTAGCTTGGGGTATGGATGACATCGGTCCGATAGAGCCAGTCGCTTCTAATGGATATCGATTCATTTTATTTGCCATTGATTATTTCATTAAGTGGGTGGAGGCAGTTTCTTACAAGTCGGTAACCAAGAAAGTGATGGCTGATTTCGCTCGCAGCAATCTGATATGTAGATTTGGAGTGCCAGAATCCATCATTACTGATAATGGGGTAAATCTTAACAGTCACTTGATGAGAGAGATATGTGAGCAATTTAAGATTAGTCATCGGAATTCAACTGCTTATCGTCCCCAAATGAACAGAGTTGTAGAGGCCGCCAATAAGAATATCAAGAAGATTTTGAGGAAAATGATTGACAAGCATCGAGGTTGGCATGAGATGTTACCATATGCTTTATTGGGATACCGCACAACTGTCAGAACATCAATTGGAGCCACTTCATATTTGCTAGTATATGGAATAGAAGCAGTCATACCTGCTGAAGTCGAAATACCGTCTTTGAGAATCATCCAAGAAGCTGAGTTAAGTAATGCTGAATGTGTCAGCAAGCGAATTGATCAATTAACTTTGATTGATGAGAAGAGAGACAGAGAATGATTCGCTCATTTCAAAAGAGAGTAAGAGCCAAAAATTTTGAAGTTGGCTAGTTGGTCCTTAAGCGTATTTTTCCTCATTAAGACGAGTACAAAGGAAAGTTCGCACCAAACTGGCAAGGTCCTTACATGGTTCGTAAAGTATTATCTGGAGGTGCTTTGGTCTTAGCGGAGATGGTTGGTATCGTGTGGCCTTAACCTATCAACCAGACGCTATCAAGAGATACTTGCATTTCTGTTATTTACTTGTAATTATTCTATTTGCTTGTATTCGTTTTGCTTAAAATCTTATCCCTCTTGTAATGAACTACGTTTGACCTGAATTCTCAAGAATGAGATACGTAGGCGGCCTATGTCGGCTTCGGTCACCCCATTTGCCCCTTTTAATATTTTCTTGTATTTGAACTACGTTCGACCTGAATTCTCAAGAATGAGATACGTAGGCAGCCTATGTCGGCCTCGGTCAATTTCTTTGTAAATTTCTTATTCTGCCAACCTTTGAGGGGGGGATTACGCTTAACCTGATTCCTGCCTCAAAGGGATACGTAGGCGCCACAAGGGTTCGGTCATATCTCCCGTAAGATTTCTATTCCTCTTTACAATTGAAACTGGGATAGAATTTTGGGAGGGACTCAAAAGTTCTCAAAAAAGAAAGTCTTTCTCAGCAAGTCAAGACAGAAGATATTTCGAGATTTGCAACTGGGAGAGAATTTTTGAGAAGATCTCAAAATTCCGCGATCTGCTCAGTTACAGTGGAAAGATAAGCAAGACAGTTAACTGGGACAGAAATTTTGAGGATGACCTCAAAATTTCAACACAGATTTATCTGCAAGTCCGGAGCGACTCTGAAAACTCCCCAGCGAATGATCAGATAGGCCTTCAAGCATCAGACTCAAAGAAATTTGTTAAGCCTTATATGACATGACTTGGCAGAGACCTTTTTTAGATACTATTTCTCGAAAATTTATTTCTCTTAAATTTTCCCTTTTATGTTTTATTTGCTTTGGCATAAAATATTTTGTCTTATCTACTAAGAGTCAGAAGATCGGGAAATCAACCGGAGATAGCAAGACAAGGAGCAAACAACTGAAGAAATCGACACAGATCAGTTCGTTTTTAAAACTAACAATTTTTCTATGGACGCAGGTTTATAGCTTTACTCTGTAACCAAAAAATTCTTTCGGTGGAGGAATATGGAGAAGTCAAATAAGGAGAAAACTATCCCAAAATCAATAGTCTTCCTAGAGGCAGGAAGCATTTTATATCGCTTATGTTAGGGACTTGGGAATATGCATTGTTTATTTCAATCAATTCCCAACAACATGAAATTTATAAAGAACGTCTAGCTAGATTTGAAGGAGAATCAAGCGGAAATGCCGAGGAAGAGTTTACGGTTTCCATAAAGGACGTCATTTACATCATAATGTCGGATATGGTACTATGCACTACCCGGAGCGGGTAAGCTAGTTTATTCATGTTCTATCTGGAAGACGCATTACCGTTATCAACGTTGGAGGCGATTATTCATGCATCGCAAGTCAATATCCATGCATCGCAGAAAATCATGCATCGCGAGTCAATAAGCATGCATCACGGAAAATCATACATCGCGAGTCAATACGCATGCATCACAGAAAATCATGCATCGCAAGTCAATACTCATGCATTGCGGAAGACCATGCATCGCGAGAAGATTTCATGCCTCGCAGTAAATTATGCATCGCGAGAAGGTTTCATACCTCGCAGAGAAGTAGGCGCCGCAAGAAGGTTTCATGCCTCGCAGAAGTTATGCGTCACGAGAAGATTTCCTACCTCGTGAAGAATTACGCATTGTGAGAAGATTTCATACCTCACAGAAATTATGCATTGCGAGAAGATTTCATACCTCGCAAACTTACGCATCACGGGAATATATTCACGTCCCGTGAGAAATCATGCACTACCGGAGAAGGAATCGTGCATCCAAAGAGAAATATTTATCCATCAGCATCAACTGCATTCTTTTATTTTGATAAAAGTAAACATCAAGAAGAGCATCAAAGACGACATCAAGAGAAGCATCAGCACTGTATCATCTTTCATTTATGTTGAAATCAGCATGAAGAGTACATTGACATCAAAAGAAATATCGGCATCGCATCAGCATTTATTTATTTACAATGCGAACACCAGACATAAGCTTTATTTGCTTTACGTCAGACCGATCGAGTTGACGTCAAACGTCGAGGAGAACAATTGAGTGTCGACACGGTAAAAGACACTGTCTCCTATCTTAATTGCATTTTTAAGTTGACGAGTTTTTATCTCAGTCTTTGCCAAGAGAATCCGAAAGGATGAATTCTCCAAAAACCACAGGTGTGGACGACGTCAAAAGGGAAGCAGCACGACGTGGAACTTTTTCATAGCAGCGAACTGGGACACAGTCCATAGAGGAATGTCAAACTCTTAGGACGCGAGCAGAGGAGCGACTTCCACCACAATCAAACCACACCCCTATCATAAGGCATGTGGGTTTTTTTTTAAGTTTTGTCAGTTTTGGTCTCGCATCCGGAAATTTTGATCTACTGGAAGCAAGTTTCCAGTCCGAGCGACAAATACACCAAGAGTTGTGGAAATTCTCCTTTTCACACTCGACTTAATTTGTCACTCTCCCGGAACCAAAGGTTATCTAACATAATAGATTTCCTTTTCAACCAATTAGGTCGAACTACAAGCAGTCTGATTCCTGAGGGATAAGGATATGTAGGCAAGCTCAGTGTTAAAAACTCAGCTGTGTTCCAACATTCGCTCCCGAATCTTATACTCGAGCATTTCGGTACCTCATATTTTGATACCAAGGTGGCTTTCAATTTCTTTCAAAATCGTGTGTTAAGTCAAGCGTATCGAACTACAAGTGGCCTGAGTTCTCATGTAGCCCAAGGTATGTAGGAAACCCGTGTCTAGGGTTCGGCCATACTTCATAAAGTCCGTACCAGAATCCTTTCCTAGATGAATATGTGGTCGGTCTAATTGGCTTGGTCAATTTTATTTTACTCGAATTTCTTCCATCAATCCACGTAAAATAAGGGACAGTTTTTGACACCCAATTTTGGCCCTCCACAATATAAATTAATTGATTAGAGCTTCTTAGATTCCAAATGAGTTGAAATAGTTGACATTATAAAGTACAAAATATATTTTTAAGTCCTTTTAAAGTAGGTTTAGTCGATATTTTTTTAAAATGTTCTAAGTGATATGAGTTATTACATGTTTTATATAATTATTTTAAACTATTCGAAAACCACCTCAAAAAGATTTTGGTTTTACTTAATGTTGTATCAAATTAATTTTGTCTAGATTAATAATTATATTTTCGAGTTATAAGTTTGTAATTGGGTTAATTATTTCACCTTGTCAAAGTCAAGAAGCTCATTAATTAATTATTGTCAATTCATTTTATTCAAATTTTAGCCGAATTCGCTTAGGTTGTGTTCAAAATTCATTTGGATAATGACCAATTTGCTAATTCAAATGTTATTTTTTTTCTTACCCATCTTAAGACCAAAATTGGACCTGCTTCCAGCAGCCTAATCCCATTTCCATAAAACCCACTCTCCCATTTCCTTAACTCCAAGGCCCACTTCCAACATTCCCAGCCCACTCTCTTGTCACCTTAACCCGACCCATCCCTAAATCCCGTAATTTTCCAACGTTCCAGCATACCCGACCCCGACCCGTCTGTTGTGTCGTCTTCCTCCTCACGCAGCCACGCATTTCCAGCAGCCTGGCGCGTTCATTCCCCTCTCCCTTATCCTCTCTTACGAAAATGGTACTCGAAGGCCCAGGTGTCGAAATCTCCCTTCCCTCTCGTCCTTCCTCTCAATTAAACGTCCCAGATTTTTCTTTCCGTTGAGCAATTGTACAGATCTGTACTATTCAGCCTCAACCTTATCCCTTTAGGGTTTTTGGATTTCAAAACGGGACATGGAATCACAATTTTACCCCAGCCTTTTTCGTGATTTCCTCCGCTCTCCATCCGTCGAAAAATCCTAATCCATTGCTATATATATTGTTGTCCGCTCGCTGTTAAAGGGGGATTTTTTTTGGCTTTTGATTTTTTTTTCTTCCTACTAATACTCTTGGCTGGAACTTCCTGGCGAGAGATACTCATATACTGAGGGAGATTAGTCGAGCCACAAAAACATAACACGTTAAGAGGCAGAGGTTAGAAAGAAGAAGGAGAACTTTTTTTGAAGAGGGAGATTTGGAGTCAAAAGAAACATATTGAAAGAGTCATTAGGAAATTGAGAGTAAACAGTAAACCATTGATATACACATATACAAGCACTCAGTAGTAGTTCAAGGAGAAAGAGAATATGTTTGATTGATTTCTTGTATTCGTCTCCCTGGTCGCAAAATTCCGCGGGGTTGTCGTTCAAGTCGTGGAAGTTCGTCTGCCCTTGCTCGCCACATCCTTAGTTTGCTATCCGAAAAAGGTATCGTCTTCCCTATTCGATTTTCATCACCTCTGTTGCTTCACTGTAATGCTCTTCTCCTCCGACTGTCAATCTTTTTATTTTTTTATTTATTATTATTTTTTCTTAGTTCAATAGCCTAAAAATAATATGTGACTGTTTTCGATTGATATTTTGGTTCGGTGTCTCGTTTGGATCAAACATTGTTGAATCAGTTCACCTGTTACATACATATGACCGATTTTGTATATTTTATGATTATTCAAGCCTTTTGAATAGCGTGTTAGCCACACAGACTTGTGCCTTTCGCTGTTGTTATATGTTCTTATCACTTCCTTTGTCGACTTGATATACGCCAACCAGTGGTCTTGTTATTTTCGTTTGAACATGCTATCACCTTTGAACTTAGGACAGCGGTTAAAATAGTTTGCTCCACTGCACTACTTTTCTTCCTTTGATTGGCTTTTCCTGTTATTATCTGTCCAAGAAAGTGTGTTTAAATCTCTTCCATTTAGTCACCGTTAGCTTAACCGTTTAGTATTTGTTGCCTTCGGTGCTTCACTTGGGAATGGAGACTAACAATGTTGCTCTTTAGCCATGGGCAATCCTGTGAGTTCTTCCAGAGCACCCCTCTTTTGTCTAGGCGCGGTTTTCTTGGGTTTAATCTCTAAAAGTTTATGTGCCTCTCATGGTGTTATGTGATATCCGAGTTTTGATTTCCTTATGTGTTTATCATAAATAGAAATAGCTAGTCGAATCGATCTAGCAATTTGTTTATTCGCGTCTATTGGTATTTGTGTATAACATGTTAATGCGGGAGGATAAGTCTGTTAAGAGTTTTGACGATATATAATCATATTTTATGTTCTTTTTGAATGATTTAGCAAAGCCTCACAAATTTTCTCCCTTTCTTTTAAAAGATTGTATATGGCATGGTTAGTTTCTTTTTTATTGAAATAAACTATTTAGACTCTGAACATGAGATATTCTGTTTGAGAAAGTACGCAGCATGTTTTTTTTATATACTTTTTGGTCTCTTACCATCAAAGGACTAATATTCCCTGGAAGATATATTTCAAAGTGTGCACACAATGTGTGATACCATTCAGAGTTTCTTTTTATTATTATTATTTTTTTTATTTTTTTTTAGATTCCGTTAGTTCTATTTAGGTTCATATGGTTTTGCGTTGGAATATGCATTCCGGTCTAACTCAAATATCTAAGTAGTTTGCCTTTTTATTTTCACTTTGTTCAAGATACATTTTTATTATTTTATCGCTCCATGTGCTAATCTATTTTTGTTTTATTGCATGTGAAACTATTTTCGAGTCCCCATGGACTTCACTCCAACTCCTTGCACTTTCTCGTTGAGCCATAAAGGCTCAAATTATCCTCCCTGAGTCGTCCATCCCTCTCTAAATGGCGTACAGGTCGAAAAGCAGCAACTTATCTGCTGAAAATTAATTTCCCAGCCCCCCGAAAGCCAAAAAAGGGGCTGATATACTGCTATATACACTGTTATACATTCATAAAGTATGATAAGCAGGTCCAAATATCAGTACAGGTGCTTGAGAGGCTGAAGCGAGGTGTATATGTCGAATATACAATCCTATATACAATGAAAAGGACCGAATGTAGCCCCCATATACGGTGGTATACGTAGCACGTATACACAGCTTCGTTCTGAAGGGAAATGGGGCCAAAGCCCCAAGAAATCTGCAGGAGGCCCAATTTTCTTTGGGTCATTTTAAAATGTGGCAGGCTTTCAGATCCAGTACTTGGGCTTGGCCAAAGTTCAAATATTTCCTATTTTTTACTATTTGTTATTATCATTATATTGACTAACGTTTTGGTTGAATTTTATTAATTCCCTAAGGACCGCCATTTCTTGCTATATTTATGCAGTCATAAATATTTGTTTTGCTTTTTTTAATTATTATTATTATTATTTTTATTTAGTTTGTTTTATTGATTTTTGTCAACACTTAGGTTTATCCCCTTAAGATAATCCCCTCTAGATACTTCCCCTTAGAAATAATAAAATAAAATAAAAAATAAAATATACATATAGATAGATAGATAGATAGATAGATAGATAGATAGATAGATACATACATAGATACATATTAATAATGAGTAAGTAAATAGACGAATTTCTCCTTTATTCGGGAAAGTTATTTTAAAAGGTCATTTAGTCAAATCGCCGGTCAACCGCGGGTTAGCGGGCATTCCGAGGGCCTAACACCTTCTCGGAATGTACATTTGAACTTCGAACCCTTTTTCAACTGATTTTTATCTGTTTTAAATCTTTTGAAAAAAATAATTTTAAGTTTTTTCTTGATTTTACTAAAAATCAAGTGGTGACTCTGTCAATTTGGAAGGCCGATTTCTCTTAAATCATAAGAATAATTGACTTTTCGAAACTTAGTCATTTTTTCCTAATTATATATATATCATATATTTTTAAGTAAAACACTCACTAAGCTTAAATGACCATACTATATACTCAGCTCCATTACAAGCCTTGAAAGACCTTTTTGATCTTGATCAAGTTATTTCTAGACAGACTTTTCATGCGGTTCCCGAAACTTTGGTCTCATTTTGAGACTTCTTGTGAATTTTAGTTTGAAATGAAACTTGGGTGTGAAACTCACTTTTTATTGACATGACGAGGGATAGAAGTTTTAATGGTCTCATTGAGTCTGGAATGCCAAATTTGACTGGGTAATATATTTCATCTATCGCACGGGATTCTGGACGAATCCTGGGCACCCTGTCGGAGAATTCCAAGTTGAGCAGACCAAATTCAGTGCTAATATCTGGTGCATGCTTTTATTGACTAGAATTTGGGCTTTGAGAGACTAGAAATGTCTTTTAGCGACCAGATTTCTGGTATTTAAATATCGAAATCAGCTTCGACTCTCATTTTTGAACTTCGATATATCGAGCTAGAAACTCCACTTCGGTGATTCAAATTGTGTTTTTACTGGAATTGGTGTGAGTAATTTTTGTCCGTAAAGGGCGGTCTTGTCTCTTTAATTTGAAGAATTTGTGCATGTCTTCATTTGGGTTGTTCTCAACATCGTATTGAGTCCATATTTGGACACAAGCTGGGTAAGTCATTACGGTTCTTTTGACAGAATCAATTTTAAAAGTTCATGTATGTGTACCACACTCTCCCTTTGACTCATTATGTTAGCATCATATTAGTCACATGCTATTAGCCTAATTATCTTTAAAAATCTATAGTAATGTCTCCCTTTGACTCATTTTGTTAGCATCAAATTAGTCAAATGGTATTTGCCTAATCATCCTAAAAAATCTATATTAATGTTGCCCCTAGCTAATCAAAATTAGGAAGGTCACCTGGTTCGACTCAAAATACACTACTTTGAGGGGAAATTGTAGTATAAAGAATATCGAAAAGATATCTAACATATGAATTACCAACCCAAAATAAATATATACAAACCACGTTTTTCCCAACCATCAGTACATGCCCAAAACAAGTCAAATCACAACACACATATCAATAGAAAACCTAACAATCACAACAAACCACCCCCATCATCTATACAAACCCCTAGAATGTCATAGCTCTCACCTATCTATAGCTTCGCCACATGACTCTAAAAACTCGTAAGAGAGTCCATGAGATCACAGTGTGACTCCTCTGCAACTATTGTAACAAAGTCTCGGACAAGCTAAATATATAGAAGTTGAACTTCCAGTCCAAGGTAGATAAGGAAGAAACTATCCTTCCAAATACAGCAACATAAGGAGGGTGAAAGTTGGTATCTGATGCAGTGAAGATGTGACTGCATCTCCCTATCGCATCTAGAAATAGTCTACCTAGGAAAAACTCCTAAAATGGAGTTTATATTATTGTGATCTCCAAAATTTAATACGTCCAAATCACATCTTGCAATGAAGTATAAACCAATGAGTGTTTAAATATAAAACCCAAAACATTGGAAACGGATCACATAGAGAGTATTAGTACATCAAAATTGAGCTTTAGCGATAATTAATTAACAATTGTCACTAAATATGTATTTTTAGCAGCAATCAACACTCTTTGTATATGTCCCTAAAGGTTTATCGACATTGGATCTATTGGCATTTAACTAATGCCGATAAAGACTTTAGCACTCTTTATTAATGTGTCTATTTATTACCGCTAAAATTTATTTTTATTTTAGTGTTCACTTATACGTGTAACCAAAATGAATAGTTTTTATTTCTTAAGTCTTTGCAAAAAAGTTAAATATTAAAATATTTGAGTTGTATTAGGCTTGAATTAGAAACTTGTTTGTGATCAATAAGAATGTGAAACTAAGGTTGTAGACTCACGTTCTGAGTTGTAACAATAATCTAGTTTCTTTCATGAATGAAGTAACCTTTGAGTAAAATACCTAATTTCTATTAATTATACCTAGTCCTTCTGATCATTCTAGAAGACATTACCCTAAGTCCTCACCAACACTTGAGTGTAGTATTAATAATTTATAAGTCAGGTCTCAAATCCTTAGATAGAAGACACATTCTAAATCCTCGTGCTTAATTATTTTTCTTATATGAACTTTTTTTCCAATCAAGTAAAGAATACATATAGGTTCTAATGCATGCCTTCATTGAAATTCATACAAAATTTATATAAAAAAAAACTAACTATACGGTGAGAATTACCGTCTAGAATATCTAACTACACAATTATATCATTATTATTACTCTCTCTGTAGAACTCCACTGCTCTAGCTATGAGTTTAGTTATCTATTGAAAGTGCAGCCACTAAATGATAAATAAAAGAAAGCATGGTATTAAAAAACAAGAATACAAATCAAGAATAGAAAGGGTTAGGTATATTACTCACAATAAACGAACGAATTCACATAGATGAATTTTTCAACTACCATTCTGCCTTGAGTTGTGATCTATGAAGTGGTGTTGCGGCATTGCATGTGGCCGTGCCACCACATTACTCCTCCGCATAAGAATCTATTTTCGACGATGAACTATTTGCTTACTTTCAACTCCGTTTTACACTTTTATGACTTGTTTCACTCCAAAACATCTGTAAATTACAAAATCATGTCTTAAAACGCCATATTGTCACATTTTCTCAATTGAGAATGTGCAATAATAACATCTTATAAGCCATATAAGTAGGTAGATTGTCCAATTATCAATGTTTAAGATCAAATAATTAAAGCACACATTGGTACATTATATATGGTTTAAATTTAGGACTATAAGATTCAAAAGTTTTCTTTGTTTTCTTAAGTTCCATGTCATGTTAAAATTTGACAAACAAATTTAAACAGAGAGAATAATAATAATAGTGTCATATAATATAGATAAAATAGTACACCCCCTCTTGGTCCATTTTAGCAATTATGGAAACTAAAAAAAATATTTCAAAATATTTATCATTTTAGAAAATTGAGATATAACAACATTTTCTTTTCACTTTTATCCCTGTCTTAATAAATATGGAGATAGATTAATGCAAAAAAATATATGTTTGGACAACTATTTTGTTAAATTTATATCAAATTCAGATTATATTAAATTTAAGATATGTTAGTCCAAATAAATAATATTAGCTATTGTTTTTGGATCAATTTCTTAAGTCTAATAAGTACAAATTTAATCAAAGTCCAATTTCATTGAGCTAGTCCATCAAATTGGATTACAATTAATGAGCCACTTTGTCAAACCCAAGATGTCATCTTATTCTAGGACTCAATTCGGTGTAACATGTCAAATGATATGGCATGACAAGTCAAATGAAAAAGTGAAAGAGGGTCGATTTATTTTTCTCGCACACCACTCTAGGCAGTCTTACAGCGTCTGTAATACTTCAGCCTACTTACACCCACGGAAATTGACTAAGTATAGAAATACTTAAAACAGTAGCGTCAAACAACCAACAGAATTTACAGAAACCAGTCTCAACCTTTATTAACCTTTAAGTAATACAAAGGAAGGCTTCACGAATTTGTCTAAGGCTAGAAACACTCTGTTTTTGCCTTAGACGAATTTCCACCTTTAAATCAAAATTCTGCACAATGGCAGTTACATGCGGCGGTTACAAGTGACACCTGTCCGACAATTGTCATCACAGGGTTCAAAACTAACTTTCCAACAACTATATTTCCAACAGATAGAATCTAATTCAAATTACATTCTTATCTACACGAAATACTAATATTCTAACACTTAGAATATTTCAGGCTTCATTCCAACACTTAGAATATTTCAGCCAGCTTCCAACACTTAGAATATTTTAGCTGTCTTCCAACACTTAGTTTTATTTCAGCAATTTCGGGTGAACTGCCTTTGTTCCTGACATTGCCAAGTCTTCACAGCCTTGCCTCATCAAGTCAACATGCTGCCTTGCCAATGCCCTTAGCCCGCACGTAAGCCATGCGCGTTCAAGCTGCCTTGCCAACACCCAAGCACCTTGAACTTGTGTTGCACTGTTTTGCCATCATCCATGCCAAGACCAATGCCCAAGCCCTTGGCATGTCTGCACGTAGTTAGATCAAGTAGATTGCGGGTCTAACAGACCACCCGCACCACTTGAACTCGATGTCCTCATCGAGACTGTTTTGAGATAGTCATCGATTTGAGCATCAAACTGCCATAGGTCTTTTGCTTTCTCCCACACAGCATCTGCTGCACTCTTGCCTTTCCAGTGAACCAAGAACTCAGTCTTAGTATTCTTCTTACTTGTGCCCAAAACCCGGTGATCAAGGATCTTCTCAATTTCAGCATCATATTGTGTAGGTACTGATGGAGGAGCCCTCTTTGACCTGTTTCTGTCCGGATCGTCTTCATCAGCAAAGTAAGGTTTTAAGAAACTCACATGGAATGTGGGATGGATTTTCAACCTTTCTGGCAGCTTCAACCTGTAAGCAACTTCGCCCACTCGTTTCACCACTTCGAATGGACCATCGTACTTAGGAATCAAACCCCGATGTCTGGTCTTACTTACAATCTGCTTCCAGATTTGAGGGGTAAGTTTCAGCAACACCTTGTCACCCACATTGAACTCAACTGAGCGACGATGTTGATCAGCATATTTCTTCATGCGCCGCTGAGCCTTGCGCAAGCTATCTTGTGCCTCAGTTAACATTTCAAGTCTGTCCCTTGCAACCCTGTATGCTGCTGGACACTTTCCCTGATTCTTAGATTTGGCAACATCCAGTGGCGTCATAGGCTGTCTGCCTAAGACGATTTCAAAAGGGCTCATTTCTGTTGCAGACGACTTGTGCAGATTATAACAAAACTGCGCAGTGTCCAACAATGTTACCCAATTCCGTTGACTTGCTGTCACATAGTGCCTCAAGTATTCCTCCAACAAATGATTAATTCTTTCCGTCTGTCCATCTGTTTGTGGATGATTTGCAGTAGAAAACTTTAGTTCAGTTCCCATCATATTGAACAATGCTGTCCAAAATCTACCAGTGAACCTTGTGTCTCTATGACTCACAATGTCAGCCGGAACACCAAAATACTTGACCACATGTTTATAGAATAACTCAGCAGCAACTTCAGATGAGCATAACTCAGGAGCAGCAATAAAAACAGAATATTTTGAAAACCTGTCAACTACCACCATGATAGATGCTTTGCCATCTACTTTAGGGAATCCAGAAATGAAATCCATGCTTACCGATAGCCATGGCCTTTCAGGAATAGGCAAAGGTTGCAGCAAACCTGCTTCCTTCTTACGTTCAGTCTTGTCCACTTGACAAACATGACAAGTCTTGACGTACGCCTCTATATCATCTTCCATTTTCGGCCAAAAATACACACGAGACAGTAAGGCTAACATCCTTTCAACACCGGGATGTCCAGCCCAAGCAGAGTCATGCGCCTCTTTCATTAAGTCTTTGCGCAACCCACCCTGATTTGGTACAACGATCCTCCCCCCTTTAAAATAGAGCAGATCGTCCTCGATCCAATACCGTCTCATTGTGCCATCTTGCACTTGACCCATCCATTTAACATACAATGAATCATTTGCAGCACACAACCTGATTCTATCATAGAAATCAGTTTCCAATTTTGAAATTGAATATACTGCAACAAACACTTCTTTTCTACTCAGCGCATCAGCAACCTGGTTGTGTTTTCCTGGTTTATGTTCCCACATGAAATCGTATTCTGCCAGGAATTCTTGCCACCGTGCTTGTTTAGGACTCAACTTTTTCTGTGTCTTGAAAAATGTATTAGCTACATTATCAGTTCTCACCATAAATCGAGTACCCAAGAGATAAACTCTCCAAACCTGCAAACAGTGTACAACCGCAACCATTTCTTTCTCATGTGTTGAGTATCTTTGTTCAGCATCATTCAACTTTCTGCTTTCAAAGGCCACTGGATGACCTTCCTGCACTAATACGCCACCGATTGCCTTGTCGGACGCATCAGTGTGCACTTCAAATGGTAACTCAAAATCAGGCAATTTGAGTATAGGTTCAGATGCGATAGCATCTTTCAAATTTTGAAATGCTTCTTCACACCGTTCAGTCCAAACCCACTTTGCATCTTTCTTCAACAAATCTGTCAAAGACGCTGCCTTTTTCGAGTAACCAGCAATAAACTTTCTGTAATAG
The DNA here is from genome assembly GCF_001406875.1 of Solanum pennellii. Lineage (NCBI taxonomy): Eukaryota > Viridiplantae > Streptophyta > Magnoliopsida > Solanales > Solanaceae > Solanum > Solanum pennellii. The sequence goes on along the minus strand of NC_028640.1, from coordinate 54,560,937 downwards.
TTAGCCAAACCAAGGAACGACCTCAAATCCTTCACATGACGAGGTGCCTGCCAATCAACAATGGCCTGCACTTTCTTAGGATCCATTCGAACCTGATTTTTACTAACAAGATGCCCCAAGAACTTTATCTCTTGTTGAGCGAATTCACACTTTTCCATCTTCACATAAAGCGTGTATTTCCTCAATTGAGACAAAACCAGACTTAGGTGTTTAACATGTTCTTCCAACGTTCGACTATATATGACAATATCATCTAAGTAAACAACAACGAAGTCATCAAGATAGTCAAACAGTACATTGTTCATTAAATTGCAAAAGGTTGCCGGGGCATTAGTCAGCCCAAACGGCATTACAAGGAATTCATAAGAACCATATCTAGTTACACATGTTGTCTTTGGTTCGTCACCCTCTGCTATCCTAACCTGCCAATAACCTGCCCTCAGATCAAGTTTTGTGAACCAGCATGCCTTGCTTAACCTGTCCATCAAATCTTGCACCAACGGAACCGGATACTTGTTCTTTATAGTTGCCTTGTTCAGCGCCCGGTAGTCTACACACATTCTCATTGTTCCATCCTGTTTCTTTTGAAATAGAACAGGAGCACCATATGGAGCCTTAGACGGCTGAATCAACCCAGCATCTAGCAATTCATTCAATTGTTTGCGTAGTTCAACCAATTCTTTAGGAGCCATACGATATGGAGCTTGTGCAGGAGCAACCGTACCAGGCAGCAACTCAATCTTATGATCAATGTCCCTTCTTGGTGGTAATTTCTTTGGCAATTCAGGCGGCATAACATCAGCATACTGTTTAAGCAATTCAGCAACACAATCAGGCACTTCCATTTTCACATCAGGTTTTACTTCGACCAAGGCAGCAAGTATAGTGTCATCACCCTTCTTCAGCCCTTTGTCGATTGACATAGCAGACAACAACATTCCCTTGTCTTTCTTCTTTGCAACTTTATTAATGTTCCCAAACGGATGAACACCTTTGAGAAAACCAGCATTGCTTCCATTCATGACCATCACTCCATCTAAGTGAGGAAACGGAACAAACTGGAATTTTCTTAGGAAATCAATCCCAAGTATGATTTCAAAGTCACCAAGCGGCATCACCATCAAGTTATGTTTTCCCACCCAACATCCAGTTGACATAGACACACCATAAGCCATGCCCACAATGGCTTGTGCCTTAGCATTGACTGTTTTGACGTAGGAAGGGCTTTTAGACAACTTCAGCCCCAATTTTGTAGCAATCTTCACATCTACAAACGTGTGTGTGGCCCCTGTATCAACCATTGCCATCACACATTGTTCCTTCACTTTCATTTCTATATGAATTAAGGAGGCATGAGGATTCGAAGTACTAGAGATCTCTCCAACATTATTGATCCCCATAATGTGGTTGAAGGACAATCCCAATGGGTTTGCCATTGCAGCCACGATTTCTTCATCCTCCTCCCTTTGATTCATATTACCAGCAAGCAAAGCATTCACTTTTTCCCGGTTTGGACAAGATTTGGCCAAATGAGGACCACCACAAGTCCAACAGCCCTTCGAATTTCCATCTTTGTTCTTAGGCCTGTCTTTCCCATCCTTCATTTGTGCCTTTCCTTTATCATTTGTATTGTCTTTACGATTATCCTTTCTCCATTCCCCTTTCTTCTCATTCTTTTTCTTAGTTTTTGACGTGGAGGGGATGTCTGTCGAAGGACGAGTCGTCCGGAAATCCACTAACGAATCGGCAGCAGCAATAGCCCCGGGCAGATCTTTAACATTCTGCCTTCGTAGTTCGTTTTGAGCCCAGCCTTGCATGCCCGAAATGAAGTTGTGAAGTTTATCCTCATCAGACATATTTTGTATGTCTAACATCACAGAGGTAAATTCTTTTATGTATTCCCTCACTGATCCCGTCTGCCTTAGCCTTTTCAATTTATCCCTTGCAAGCCAAGATGCATTGCTAGGAAGAAATTGATCACGCATTTCTTTGATTAGCTTATCCCATGTATCAATCCTAGGACGACCAGCACTTACGTCGTCTGCATTACGAGTCCTCCACCAAAGTTTCGCATCACCCGACAAATACATTGTGGTAATGTTCAACTTATCAGCGTCTGGCACCCTTGCAGCGGTAAAATACTGCTCCATGTCCCAGATGAAATTTTCCAGTTCTTTAGCACTCCTTGCGCCACTAAAGGCCTTAGGTTCTGGAATCTTTACCTTAGACGATTCAACACGAGTTGAACTTAACGTGGCCACAGCCCGACACAAAACGACGAGTTCTGCACGAAGGTTCTCATTTTCCTTCTGCAGTCCCTCCAGTTTTTGCGTAGTTGTGGTACGAAAGTCCAAGATTTCAGTAATGTGGTTATCAACATTCTGTCGATATCCACCAATTTCCCCCTGAACTTTCTCAGCGTCCACTCTCAACTCAATGATTTGTGTGAATAAATCCACAAACGTAGGGTCTGCCAAAATGTCTTCAGTAAACCCGACGAAGGATTCAATTTTTCGTGCCAACTCCCATAATTCTGCGTTTTTCACCATTGTTTAACCGCGCTCTTATACCAATTGAAAGAGGGTCGATTTATTTTTCTCGCACACCACTCTAGGCAGTCTTACAGCGTCTGTAATACTTCAGCCTACTTACACCCACGAAAATTGACTAAGTATAGAAATACTTAAAACAGTAGCGTCAAACAACCAACAGAATTTACAGGAACCAGTCCCAACCTTTATTAACCTTTAAGTAATACAAAGGAAGGCTTCACGAATTTGTCTAAGGCTAGAAACACTCTGTTTTTGCCTTAGACGAATTTCCACCTTTAAATCAAAATTCTGCACAATGGCAGTTACATGCGGCGGTTACAAGTGACACCTGTCCGACACTTGTCATCACAGGGTTCAAAACTAACTTTCCAACAGCTATATTTCCAACAGATAGAATCTAATTCAAATTACATTCTTATCTACACGAAATACTAATATTCTAACACTTAGAATATTTCAGGCTTCATTCCAACACTTAGAATATTTCAGCCAGCTTCCAACACTTAGAATATTTTAGCTGTCTTCCAACACTTAGTTTTATTTCAGCAATTTCGGGTGAACTGCCTTTGTTCCTGACATTGCCAAGTCTTCACAGCCTTGCCTCATCAAGTCAACATGCTGCCTTGCCAATGCCCTTAGCCCGCACGTAAGCCATGCGCGTTCAAGCTGCCTTGCCAACACCCAAGCACCTTGAACTTGTGTTGCACTGTTTTGCCATCATCTATGCCAAGACCAATGCCCAAGCCCTTGGCATGTCTGCACGTAGTTAGATCAAGTAGATTGCGGGTCTAACAAAAAGTCAGTAGAATCTATCACATGTCAAAATGACATGACATGGTTAGTCAAATCATATGTCAATAAAAATGTGTCACATGTATACAAGTGACATATTTCGACCAATCAAATATCGTCATCTCACTTAAATCTGATTTGTGGAAGAAACATGTCTCCTTACAACTTTTCTATTCTACAACTTTAAATAAGTGTCCTCATAATTGAGAAAATACACTAGAATTCTAACAAGAAGCCAGAGAGAGTTTGTGGATCAACCATACATATTTCACGACAAGCTACGAGCTACAAGTTCAAGCTTCAAACATAAGTCAATATCCAATTTATCAAGATTCAAAATCAAGCTCAAAGACCTTTGAATTCAAATACAAGTGAGGATCAAGACTATGCAAAGACCTGCGAATTCAAATACAAACCAAACACAAGTCCACTAAATTCAAGAACAAGACAAAAGATCCTTGAATTTATATTCGAAAAAAGAATCGGAGAATTTATAAAATACTACATTTGTTGCAATATTTTTCAGTCTTGATTATTACTTTCTCAACGAGATTTTTATTATCTATAATATTAATTGAGCAAATCATAAATATAAATAATTTAGTAAAATTATTCTTTTAATCAATGCATGACAAGTAAAATAAAGGAAAAATTACTTATATACCTATCTTTATTTTTCATAATTTTCATTATTCTCTACCATTTTGATATCATTCCAAAATTTCTTATTTTATTGCCAAAACTAAACTTCATATACATAATCTTACACTCCCAAAACAGTTTCTCTTCCTTAATGTTCTCCATCATTCCCTCCCTATTTTCACTCCCACAATCTTATCAGCTAATTATTTCCTTATAATTCAATTTCAACTTCTTGAATAGGTAATTTTCGTCTTCCTTGTGTCTCTTCATTCATCCTTTTTTTTTTAGTTTTTCTTTATCAATTTACTAATACTTATGGATGATGATTCTTCTTTTAGTATTAGGATTACCCGATTAGTTTAAACTACTCAAGATATTGTATGTTGTGTCTTTGATTATAACAATGAAGATTTTGTTGAGAATAAATCTGAACAAAGAAATGATTCATTATTCATGAAGAATTTTGAGTTGGAGAAGACAAAATTGAATAAGGATGCATTTCATGCGTATCTTTTCCAAAGTTACAAATTCTCAATGTATCTTGTTTAAAAATTACAAATTCTCAATGTATCTTGTTTATTTTATTTTTTAAATTAGCCTGTGTTAGTGGTATGAAATTTTTTATACATCAATGTTATGTTTTATGCTATGTATCATGTATATATTCATTACATTGATACATAATCCTAATATTGTTAAATATTCGACTAATAGGTTTCATGCTCAATACTTGATACTTAACTAATATCTAATGCATCATTTACAATATATCAAGTTTTGTAATATATATGCAATATTTTTTCATTTTAAAAGGATATAGATAGAAATAAATCAGTTTTTTGTTGTGTATCAAGATTACCCAAAAATGATCTTGGTACATAAATCATAATGTACTATAACTGATACATAGTAATGACTAATGTGTATCACACATATCTAATACACAATAACGATCCTGATACATTTATACAAATTACTATTAAATACTCGTTCTTGGGCAATGATATTGTATCTATAGGATTGCAGTACTTAGCAATATTCTAAAAATTTTGAAATAATAATGTATCATGAGTAATATATCCATCTCAAAAAAATAAATCAAAAAACTCTGATCGTGATACATTTATACAAACCAACACTACATATATCTGATACGTAATAACTATCACATGGTAATGTATCGATCTAAAACCAAACACCTTATGAGTAACCCTTACTATTTTAATGCATCGGGTAGGATTACAGTACTAAATAATAATGTATCATGGGTAAGTTTATGGACATGATAAATAAAAAGATTTTATTGACATGATACATGTAAATCTATCTAGGTGCTCTATCAATGTTGTGTTCTTCTACTTTTTCCGTTTCTTTTACTCTTCAGAAGTTGTGAGAGTTCGAATTTGGCATTCAGTATACAAGTATATAGTCAATGTCGACAGAGGAGAAAATGACATAGAGGCGCGGTGACATCAACACGAAGGGAGAGGCTGAGAGCCCTTAGAGATGCTCAAGAACTTCTTCAAACAACTGAAATGATAATAACAAGATTAGCGAAGATATTCGTGATGTATCTTCTAATTTTTTTTATAATTATGAATCAAAATTGAAAGGATCTTGAATGGATTAGGAGCAGAAATTTGAATCTCAAAATTTTCAACCTCAAAATTTTTAACAATTTTGAATGAAAATTGAAAGGATCTTCATGAATTGGGAGAATAATTTTGATTCTCAAACTTTTTCGACAATCTTCAATTAAAATTTAAAGGCTCTTCGATGAACTTGAAGATTTACAAAAGAAATCTTTTGTCCAATAACAATTTCATCACTTTTATATCATTCATAACTCACCTCGCTTACCCAAAATTTTGACAAAAGCTTTTGAACCAAATCTGATAGATTTCTTTAGTGAGAGGGGGAAAGCAATTTGAAATTTTGATATTCTTCTTTTTATTAGAATTTGTCTCTGTATGATTTAAAGTAAGAAGAAACATAAGCATAGTTTATAAATTTAATTTGATTTTCATATTGTATTCCCTATTTTAGCATAATAAATTGATATTTCTTGTATCAAAATTGATATATTTGAATGGTGACTTATGCATTGGGGAGGTAGAAACTTTAAGAGATTATTATAATCTGAAAAAAATAGTAATGGTTGGAATTTACTTCTTTAATTTAGGGTCCCACAAAAGACGCATCGAAAAAAAACAAATGCCCAAACAAGAAGGTTAGTTTTAAGCCGTTCATCCATCCAAGTGGAACAATCAAACAAACATCAAGTTGCCACACACAATTAATTTGACGCCCCAACATTGGAGTAAAGAGGCACTAAGACAAAAAAGCAGCAGCAATTTTTCCCAATAATGATTGTCCAAATCACTCACTCAAATATACTTCTTTTGGGATAAAGAAAAATTGGAGTATCTCTAATAGCCACCCATATTAGAAATCCTTTCTTTCTTTAAAACTCTCTCTCTCTCTCTTTTCATCTGCCAGCTTGGGATTCGTTAGCTGACGGAGTTTGTTACTTAGATTCTTAAGGTCCATTTTCTTTTCTTTCATAAAAATCCCATTTTGATTCTATTTGGCTTTTCTCTTTTTCTTGGCAAAGTCTTTATTTTTTACTTGAACTTGTGCTTGTTTGAGTTTTTTGAACTTGGTTATTTGGAAAGGTTGCTCTTTTTTTTGTTTTTCTATTTTGTCAAGATTTTGTTTAATTGCTATCTTCATTCTTGGCAACTAACTCTAGGAAAATAATTGGTGACAGGTACCTACTGCATTATTGTTAGAAGAGAAAGTGGTCTTTTTCTTGGCCAAGTCTTTCTTTTTACTTGAACTTGTGCTTGTTTGACTTATTTGAACTTTGGGTTGTTTTCTAATTCTTGGAATTGTTGCTCTTTTTTTGTTTTTATTTGTGAAGATTTGGTTTTATTGCTCTTCTCATTCTTGGAAACTCTAGGAAAGTATGTGGTTGGAGTTCTAATTGGTGACTGGGGCCTACTGCATTATTATTGTTAGAAGAGAAAGTGTCTTTTCTTTCTCTTCTTGTTTTTGTGGTGCTGATGGTGTAGTGAAATCAAATTTGAAGGCAGAGTTGTGGTCATTGCTATGACTTGGCTGACTATGTATGAGGAGCTGCTGGATATAAGTTGGATCATTAGTTTGTTTGTTCACTGCAGGAAGTACTACTGTTGGAAGTAAAGTTTGATCTTCACTGTGGGAAGATTAACCTTCCAAAATAGGAGAGATTATATGTACTTGTCAAACAAAAAGAAAAAGGGAATGAGGTTGTTCTTGAAAAAGACCTGATTTGTTGAGTTATTCTTCAAGATAATGGATTCATTAGAAAAAGTTGTCCATTATATGATATTCATTTCTTTTTAATCATTCTAATTCCTAATCATGTGAATGTTATTTATTAGAAAAATGAAAATAATCCTAATATTTTTGGGTGCTAATGATTGATGGAAAAATCATGAAGAAACTATAGGCAGTATTTCATTCCAGTGTGTTTCTAGATAGATGGCAAATAGTGGAATCTAGCGAAGTTTTGATTTAATCTGGATGTTTTTGTTTTAGGTACAAATCTATATTAGTCACTTATGATCTATGTTGCTTAGACTCTTCAAAAATGTCGATGGGTGCGTGTCGGATCCTCCAAAAATAGAGTATTTCTGAAAGATCTGACACGGGTGTGGCAACATTTTTGGAGAGTCCGAGCAACTTAGCTTATGAGGACTACCATATAGAAAGGCAGAGAATGTTCACCTATAGGAAACACACTGAGCCTAAATTTTCCAGATCTATGCAGATTATATATCAGAACAAGTGTTGGCTACATCAGATTCTCCATAGTGTTAAATATTCACTGGAATACTATGAACTCCAGAATGGAGCTTTGAAGCATTCTTTAAGGGGTTTCACCTATGATGAAGCTCTAATTCTATGAGGTGCTGGTTATTGTTGAACATATATCTTGAGTTCTGACTGACTTGGTAGTTTGCGGTGAAATTGCAGAAAGTATGATGAATCTTGTCCCCTTGAAATTTTTCTTAACTTTAGCTACCTAGCTTGTCTTAGAACTCAAGAGCACCTCTTGATAAGATGTTACGCTTTTGTGTTTGATCAAAAATCTCAATAGCAGCTGCTTAGATGTAAAGATGGAATTATGTAACTTTTATCTTTTTTCAAGAATTTGAAGGCAGCAGATTAGGTTACATAGCATCAAATAATCTTCCTGAGCATGGCAATATTCTAAGTAAATACAGCAATAGTCTCTATAATCTTCGCTGCAACAAAGATACTATTACATAATTAGGTCCTTAATCAGGATGGTATGGCATGTGTCTTGGGATGTATTTTCATGAGAACTTTGCAGGATAAGAATCGGAACAATTTAAATCATTCTTTTCGAGGTCAAGTAGTCACCCACCATTAGGGGAGGATGGTAAATTGATGTGGTTCATCAACTAAATGCTTGATGGTAGGTCATTTTACAGTCATTTGTTCATGGGAGAAGGTTCGAATTTATCCAAAAAATATTCATTTGTCTTAATATTTTCCCTTTCCTCTAACAGTTGTTCAGCTCGGCTCTGATATTTGTCACAGTGGAGCCACGTAGACCAACAAAAGATCCAAATTTACTCCTAAACTACTAAACTGGTTAAGAAATATCCTCTGTGATAATTTGAAACATACCCTTGCACAATTAAAAAGGTCCAAACATTACCCTTATGTGTCTTCCATTATATAAATCAAATTAGGTCAATTTTTCCATGGTTGAAAACTATTGGTAGATGAGATACATTCGAGATGAAAGATATCAGTGGGAGCTTTCATAGACTGAAAGGTAAACGAGGGGAAAATGTAAGACAAAACGCAAACCTTAGGGGTATATTTGGACCTTTTTCCTTTGTTCATTGAAGGTGAATTTAGAGCACCAAGGAAGGTGGCTATTTTTACGTGGAGTGCTATCTATTTAGACAGCAGACAACATATGCAGAAGAAGATATATAACCTTTAGATGTTGCTTCCATAAGCAACATGGGATGGATGTTGGACACCTTTTGCTACATTGTAGCTTCACTTTGGAGCTTTGTGCATTCGTATGCTCGGTTTCGATCCCTGAACAACGGAAAGATGATGAATAGTTTGCAGAAACAATGGCAGGAAGGTTGGAGGAAGTGTATATGGAAAATTGCAGTCTCTGGGTCTAGAAGATCATTTCAGGGGGTTGAGAGTCATTGGCAAACTAAGTATTCTCGTTTGTAAATCTTGCATTTATGACCTATACATGAATCACCAACTTGCAATGATGATTAGCTAGATTTTTGGGAGGCTTAAAGCATACTTGTAAATGACAATGCCAACTTGGTGAAACATTTATAAATACTATTAATATATCAAAAAGGTATTCTTAGATAATATTTTTGGATTAATCTTTGAGTGTTTTGAAGATGAGAGGCCTTTGAACCTTCATATGTTATACTTACCTACATAAGCACGGTAGGTTGAACGCCAGATGCGACAGTATCATCTCACTTTGTGCTTAAAACTACTGCTCACTGGTTAGATTGATGTCAGACAAGTTTGCATTTCTGTATCTTAGAACTGGTACCAGAAGAATGTGTTGTTGCTGATTTTAAAGATTATACGGTGCTGAATTAGTAAGTAATGTGGGAGGTTCTTTAAATTATATTCTGTGCATGAAAATGGAGAAAGCATGAACATCAGAGGGACTAAAATTTAGATCCTATGGGAAGTTTTTCAAATTATATTTCAGTAAGTGAATCAATGAAGAAACCATCAACGTCAAAGGGACTAAAATTTAGTACCAAATGGCCCGATGTGAACCGTAATCCAGAACAATAGAATTAGGCAGTAACCATGTTCTGGTATATCTTGCATTTTAGTAGTCTCTATAAATTTGATTTTGTTGGATGCATTTGATGAGAGCTTGAGGATTGTGTGCAAATCTATCATTATCTGTGAGAAATTTACTTTCTTTGATATTACATGACTATTTCTCTGTGAAAATGCTCAATTTTTTTTTACCTCTCCCTAGGAGATCCCACCCTTTTATTGCTCCCTTAGTGACTCGAACCCACAACCTCAGGGTTGGAGGTGGAGGGTGGCTACCATATGAGCAACCCCTCGTCTTCCTCAAATTCCTCTGTAAAAAGATGATTGACTTTTTTCCCTAGAGTGCGTCAAGCCTATTTATATTCCACATCAATGTGATGCCTTTGGGGACTTTGCCTCTTATATCTTGATTTGATGTGTATCTTCATGATGCTTTTTGAGTATTTATCATCAAGAATTCATGTTGTTATAATACCATTACTAAGACATCTTTTCTAATGTAAATTATCTAAAATCCTTATGCTTTCCATGACAACATAAGAATTCTTGTTTTCTTGGACAAAGGCCTTAATGCCAAATTTTGTATGTTAGTCGAAGTCAAATGCTTAGTTTTGTTTAAAACAACTGAATGCTTTTTACTTGTGTCTTTCATTGATGATGAGCATTTAACTTCTCTAAATGCTAAATTTTATTAGTCATCTAAACTTATTGACATTATTTTCTTTCTGCAGTCAAATTGACTGAATTCTTAAATTAAACGGCTGCATGAAAGATTAGAAACTACATGAATTATGCTGCTCAACATACTGCTTATAGATATTTATTTAAAATATCAGATACATCGCAGTTGATTGCTTTGATAGATTTATCGGACAGATGATTATTATTCTAACTGTATCAAATGTATATGGATGGCAGAGTAAATTTAAAGTTGTTGGTTCTCATTTTTATTCTAACTCATATGCAGCCCACTCCATTTTTTTATGTGTGCTTTGTTATTTCATACCACAGATGCACAGAATTTAGAAGGTTGAGACCATCATTTTCAGGAAAATAATAATTTATGATTGGGCAGCAGAAAGGAATTTTTGGAACTGTGGTATTAATATAAAGTTGGTTTTGGTTGTTCAATTTATAGGAAAAAATGAACATGCAACCTGCATTATATATACCAAGATCTAGTGGAGCACAACATAGTAGCATGGGTGTCTCTGGAGCTATGCCTATGTCTTTACCAAGTTTGCCTAAGTTAGAGGAGAAATTTCCCAAATTGCCAGATGCTCTTAATGTTATCTCGGAGAAGGAGCTAACTACAAACCTCAATTCTCCACGGGCAATTTCATCGATGTCTAAGAGTGGAACAGTAGGGCATCTACTGTCATCTACTTCTGGACTCCACAAAGATTTTCACTTTTCACCTACCTCTTCTCAAGAAACCCGGACGCTTTATTTTCCATTTATATCAAGTGGGGCTTCTATGGCAGCCAGCCAAGCTTCACACTCAAATGTAGATTCTACATCATTAGATGATTATCCATCGGGGAACAAACAGAATTCCTGGGGTAAAGATTCATCTCATGAGTTTCTTGCTTTTCCTACAAATGTTCCTGTTCAAAATGGCCAAGTGGAAAGCCTCGCCGGCGTTATGGCATCTGATGACCATGCTAAGAGATTTGATTGGCAGGAATGGGATGATCAGCTAATTAACGATGATGACACTCTTGGTCATGGTTCAAGCTGGAGTGATATCCTAATAGATGTCAATTTTCCTGATCCAGAACCTAAAGTTTGTTCCTTATATGTTTTGCTCTATTTTATGAAGCTAGGAAAAGAAAGAGAAAGGAAGGGAAACTAATGGGAGAGTAAGCAGACTTGAAGCTGGAAGAAGAAAGTACTATTCCAAGGCACAAATGATATTATATCTTTCATTATGCTTGATTGCATCTCTAAATGGTTGTCAGTTAAAGATTTTAATGCACATCAAAACATATTTTTGGTCAAGTAAATGAGTGTTTGCTAAGTTAAAATTGCATTCAGATAGTGTTGTAGTTGCATTATTTACCGTAAAGCAAATTGAATACGGACGTTTTATAAACCTAACAGCATTTAGCTCCAAATTGTCATTTAGCTTACACCAAGCTTCAAGAAATAGAATACATCCATATATCCTTATTAAAAATGTATAATACATTTATATTTAGTTCTAAGTGAGGATTCCATCTTAACATATTTTGTTTCGTATGTTCATAATCCTGTTGTATGTGCACTTGCTCCATTTGATTTCCTTGTTTTCTTTATTATGTTGAATTCTGTACAAGCTGTTTTGACACCACTTTAAACAAGGCACTTATGTGAAATTTTATTCATGGATGATACCACCCAACATCATTTTTCTGTTGAATTTAAACTTATTTTTATATTCGAATTCTGTGGTATTGTTACACAGAATATGCTTTAGACTTGAGCAAAAAAACGTGTGTTTCACATTCTTTGAACTCATCTAGTGTGTTCTTTGCAAGAGCATTATCCACATGACCTCATATCTGAGCAAAAAAATGTGTTCTTTTAGTAATCATTTCTGATTTTATGATATTAATTTACTGTTTCTTCATGTTCTTAGTTTACATAAGTTTCTAATGTTTATATCAGCAACTGGGAGTTTCTGAGATCCCTTCTAACCAGCTGCAACCTCCTCCTCCTCCTCCTCCTACTTCATCTGGGCAAAGCTGCCCCATTGGTAGCCCATCATCTGCCACATCTAAGCCCCGTATGAGGTGGACACCAGAGCTTCATGAAGTCTTCGTAGAAGCTGTAAATAAGCTTGGTGGAAGCGAAAGTGTGTAGCCTCTTCATTTTGAATTATCTTTTTCAACAGTTAGGAGGACTTAAGGATTTTGAATGACATAACTATATCTTAGACACAATTTTACTTTACAGAAGCTACTCCAAAGGGTGTCTTAAAGCTCATGAATGTGGATAGCTTAACTATCTATCATGTTAAAAGCCACTTGCAGGTATGATTAAACCTCTTATTTTCCTGCTGCAGAATCTGGTGATAGTTTACTCACTTTATCCATTTGTTTCAATTTCAGAAATATAGGACTGCTAGATACAAACCAGAACCCTCTGAAGGTAGAAGTTGCCTCGTTGATTACGTGATAAACTTTTCCATAAATCAGGCATCATTGCACCATACTTTACTGATTATCTCAAATGCCACAAAAACATCTTTCATTGCGCATTGAGAATGAACTATCATGCTTCAGCTATCTGTTGGTGAAAAACAAGCATTAAACAATACTCGACTAAAATAGCAGCAGAAAATACTTAAAGGCCCTTTGCCATAAGTGGGGTTATACAGGGTACTTCTTTTATCCACACAGGAAGGAAATAAAGAGCTCAAAACCCAACATTATCGTCTCACGTCATTCTAAACGATATTTCATATTAACTACATCTATTGTGCTAGTATTTCCTGCCTACCTTTCTTTATTCACGAGACAACTGACTATGTTTAATTTGCTGATGCTGAGTAGATCTTTTTCATAGTTTCTAAGACATCAAAAATTGAAATTGATGAATTGACTTTCCTCTGCTTATTACAGGAATTTCAGAAAAGAAGCCAACTATCATCACAAAGATGCCACCTCTGGACTTAAAAACGTAAGTCATTACTCAGTCACTGTTGAAACATGTTACTAATACATCAGTGATCTTAAATAACTACTTATTTTGCTGCATGAATAATAATGTTTACGCAAAAAAATTCTTCTGTCATTCTTAGTGACTAACTTAATATCTTTGTTAAAAGATATCATTTTAGCTGCACACACATTTATACCTCTGTCCATTTTTTGTTGTTTGAATATGACTATTGACTAGTCAGGATGCTTAGGAGAGTAAATTATAATGTTTTCAAATTGTAAGAAGAAAATAGTTCAAATTTAATACAGATGAAGGTTAATTTTTACAACTTCGGCAGTTTATATGGAAATTTTGTGCATGCCCCTGTCATCGGAAACAAATATAAGAACTAATTTGTGTTACCTAGGGGGACTTTGTGAGAGTAGTTGATTTCAAATTTTATTCAGCTTGCTAATTTCACTTCCTTGGAGAGAGTACTTCCTTTTTCCAGTTAAAATTGTACCTAATTATCAAATATTACTTTGGAATCTGATTACAGGACTAGAGGGATAACAGAAGCACTGAAAATGCAGATGGAAGTGCAGAAACAGCTTCATGAACAACTTGAGGTATGTGAATGATTTAAGACAGAAGCTGTATTCGTGCACCTATTCTTGTTTTTCTTGTACCTGATTTTCTTTTCAATTGAAAATCAAGTGTTTGATAAAGTGGTTGCTAGACCAGATATATTATATGGGCAGAGTGTTGTCCTGTCAAGAACTCACATGTCTAGAAAATGAAAGTAGCTGAAATGAGGACATTGAGATGTATGTGTGGACATACTATGAGACAGATTTAGGAAAATAGATATTTGGAACAAGGTTGGCCTCCACGGTGGACAAGATGAGGGAGGCAAGACAGAGATGGTTTCAGCACGTGAAGAGGAGATGAATAGTTGCTCCAGTGAGGAGGCCTGCGAGGTTAACTATAGTAGATATGAGGAGAGGTATAGGTTGATTCAGTATTGAGGAGAGGTGATTAGATAGGACATGAGACACCTGCAATTAACTAAGGACAACACCATTAATAGGAAGATATGTAGGTGGAAGATTAGGGTAGTAGGTTAGTAGGTAATTGAGCGTTGTCTAGTTTACTTATAAGAGTTTGTTATTATTGCTCTCCTAACATCTTATTTATCATTTTACTCTCCTACTATCGTATTCTTAGTTTTAGTATTACTTGTTTCTTTGCTTCGGTTTTTGTGTAATCTGGTGCTACTACTATTCTCTTCTTCATTGTTTTTGCCTTGACTCCTCCACTACTGTTCTTCTTATGTTTTTACCTAAGCCGAGGGTCTATCGGAAATAACTTCTCTACCTTCACAAAAGTAGGGGTAAGGTTGCATACACAGCACCCTCTCCAAACTCAACTTGTGGGATTACATTATGTTTTTGTTGCTCCGTTTGGCTTAGGGGTTAGATTGTCTTTTTCTTATGAAACATTGTCGTAGAATTAAATCCCTCACCCTCAAAGGAATATCTTTCCATTTGATTTCCCTACATATTGGATCAATGGTTGTATTGACATTACCACTTTCTCCTCAATATTGAATAAGAAAGGTATAATATATTGTGAATAATGTATTTATGTACTGAACATTGGAGTATTGATTAAAAGCTCTAGTATGGTGTCTTATCTGGATACTGAACAACCTTCAGGTGTCACCTCTTCCAAAATTTTGGATCCCTGCAACTATTATTGCCTTAGATAAACTTTTTCAATAACCATGCTGAATTATCCTAGTTTTCTCAGTATTTTGGCCACATTTTGGTAAATTAGACATTTGAGTTTTTATGTTAGACTAGACTGAATCCTCCTTAGCTAATATCCTGCTTTAGAAGTGTAAGGTGATATCTGTATGCTGGATAGTAAAAGTTATATGGTAAATCTCCCTGAGGGAAAAATACCATTAAATGGTGTTTGATACTTCTGTTAATATGTTATATAATATTATTCTTGTTTAGTTTTTAATGTTTAAAAATATTATACATTCTCCCTTTGTTTTTTCTTGAGGATTACTCAGAAACACTGTTACTGGTGTATCTTTACTATTCATGGTTGTACTAAGATATATACATTTTACATTTGGTGGCACAATGCATCATTCTAATAAAATACCTCTTTTCTCAGATCCAAAGAATGTTACAGTTGCGGATCGAAGAACAAGGGAAATACCTTCAAATGATGTTTGAGAAAACGAAAAACATGGGAAAAGAACTAAATGTATCATCATCAAAATCAGATGAACCTCCTTCACCATCCACTGAAATAAAGTTTGCCCCTCCTGATGACAAATCAGATGCACCAAAGCAGGATCATGTCAGCACTGAACTTAGTTCAAATGTTGCTTCAAGCCCTGCAGATGATCTCACTGAGAATAAAGAACGAAAATCAGCTTGTGAGAATCATGACTCAGATGGTAGAGACTTAAGTGTCCCTCCAGCCAAACGTGCAAAATCAGAGGAAACATCACCTTCATGACCTTGACACACTTTTTGTAACTTCGTAAAAGGAATAGTTGCAATATGAATTGTGCTGCCTATGTTGTTAACCGAGTTGTAAAATAAGATTTTGGGTTTAGGGTGTGGTTTGCATGACGGAAAAAATATGTTTCATGAAAAATATCTTCTTATTTGTATTTGATTAGTAAGAAGAAAATATTGTCCGAAGAGAATTTAGGTATATAAGGCAAATACTATGACACTAAACCCGGATCCCCACCTTTTAACACAGTCCTAGACCTCTGTCCCAACCCTGACCTCGACTAGGGACCTGACCTCCCACCTTGACCTTCACCTGACACTTGAAAACCTACCACAATCTGGATCCGCTGTTGATTAAGGGCCTAAACTCGATCCTTATCTCGAATTGAGATCGGAGATTTGACCCCAACCCAATTCCCAACTTTGAGCTTGATTTGGGGTTAGGATTTGGATTTTGTTTCCAAGTGAGGGTTGGTTTTGGGAGTTCGGTCTTGGGTCAAGACCAGGGTCGAGAGTTGGGTCTTAGCCTAGGGCTAAGATTTAGGTCCCAAGTTAGGGTCGGGTCTTGACATTGACTTAGGACCTAATCTTGACCTTGAACTGCGATTGAAGATGACTCAACCCCAAGTAAAGACTCTACCTTAACCCCAAGTTGGGGTTGGGATCGAGATTGGATCCTAACTAGGGTTGTGGTCAAGGTTGGATCCTTGTTAGAAGTTAGGTCTCAGTTCCTAGGTTGGGTTTTGGAGTCGGGGTGTGATGCTCATTGAGGTTGGTACTAGGAGTCGGGTTAGGGTTCGGATTGGTCTCTAGTTGGGGTTGGGTCTCGAGAGTTTTGTCTAGGTTGGGGTTATGAGTTGGGTCTTGGATTAGAGTTGACATGGTTTTCCTGATTGAGGTCTAGTGGTGAGGTTGAAAAGAAGTTTTTAAAAATTGATTGGTTTTTTTATGTTGGGAAATCATTTTTCTTAAATTGGAGAAAAGTAGGCCCATTTAAAAAATATTTAAGTGAATCAAACTTTAGAGTGTCATGAACAAATATTTGGAGAAGTAATGACACATATTGCACCTTTGTGATAGGTAAGCCAATCCAATAACACATACTATAAAATAAGGTAAATATGTGGAAAAAGTATTACCGTCAAGGCTCAATATCATGTCTCATATCAAAATGCTGAAGATGATACAGAAAATAATAATATAACTACCCAAAATCTAGACGTCACGAGTACAAATCATTACCAATATCAAGTACAATTGAATGGTACGAAAAGTATAAAGTCAAAAATAAAGGAAGATAGAATAGATTATGTATAGCTATGTATCAACTATCAACTACTCTGAACGACACCCTTCAAACTAAAATTTCAGCCCATATTAATAAAATGAGTCCATTTTGATTATATTTAATGATTTGGATAGCTCATATTTAGGGAAACATTCACATATAGCAAACACAAAATTCACATTTATATACTATAGCAAAGTTTGCATAATTGTTCTCCATAGCAAACATATATATGTATAATTCGCTATACATATACAATTGAAACGAATTGTATAAAATGAGACAGAGAGAAATTATATACAATTTGAATTTTTATAAAACAAGAAAGAGAGAAACGCAAAAGAAACTTGGTAGAAAAATATTTGTATTGTATAATTATAAGTGTATTGGACGATTATATACAATTTGAATTTGTATAAAATGAGAAAGAAAGAAAGACAAAAGAGATTTGGGCAGGGAATATAAAATTGAATCGAATTGTATAAAACGAGAAAGCGAGAAATTATATACAATTTGAATTTGTATGAAACAAGAAAGAGAGAAAGGAGAAAGAAACTAGGTAGGAAAGTATTTTTATTGTATAATTTATAAGAGTATAGAACGAAAATATATGTATTTGCATGTGTATATACAATTTTCTCTTGCTTTATACAAACAGAAATGCAATTTATACATTTCGTTTCTATTTGTATAAGTGAGAGAGGCGAGGGTGGCGGGCGAGATTAGGGAGAGCGGCGAGTGAGATCTGGGAGAGGGGAGAGAGAGAAACGAAAATATATGTATTTACACAATTTCCTCTCTCTTTATATAAACACAAACGCATTTTATACATTTGTGTTTGTATAAAAAACGAGAGAGGCGAGCGAGAATGCCACCAAACGAAAGTAGCGAGCCAGATTCCACCAAGGAGAATGGCGAAAATAGCTATAGTTTGCTATAGGGTACAATTAAGTCAAAGTATATTTATAGCATTTAATTTGAATTAATAGTTTACTATTATATACAATTTTTCCTATTTTAATTGGCTAAATATGAGTTTCAAACTATCTTAAGAGTCTACAAATATGATCAAAATGGGTTAAATATAAATATTCATACTGACCCATAATAGATCACTTGTTTTCACTTTCACTCAAAAAATTTCTCAAACCCTAATGTGTTATCACAATAATACAATCTATAACTTTGATTCAGCCCAACTAATTTTAGATTCAGCTTTTAAACGAATAAATTTGACTTATCATCACCTATTTTTTCTCACTCTTACATTCTTTTACAAGAGATCTAAGATGAACTAGAGTTTGCAATCGCTGACGATTATGCATAAAAACATGAAGAAACAGTTTAACCCTAATCAATTTAACAATTAATAGAAAAATTATCAATACTATATCATAGATTAATCATCCATATAGTGCACACCCCTAACATTAACTAGGGGATCGATTAGCTACTGATCCTGACAAAAGAAAAAGAAGTTATACCAAATTCCTTAATCATAGTAGCTTTGAGTTCAATTCTTAAGAAGAAAATCCTCCAAAAATAATGAAGTATTTAATGTGTCAATCTGAGTATATTATTCCAAGCCGGTGTAAGAAATTAGAAAAAATATATATATCTAATACAAAAAGTCTAGTCCATAATTCTTTTAGTCAATTTTGTTTAGAATATAAAATGATTGGCCATATATACATATTCTACTCACCAAACATGGCTTCTATGTAGACCACTCATAACATTAAAAATTTAACAAAGGACATATTTCAATCAACATTATTTGGCAGGACTTTTTGGGTTTTCATGCTTGGAATTTTAATTTTACAAGTGATGTAATCACGTTTACTTCTTCAAAAACAAATAAATAATGATATGTTTGACAGTACTCCAATTGAATGATCACATAAAAAACTTTGAGTATTGCAATTTTGTATGACGTACTCTTGGTGGAGAAACGTGACATATATATATATATATATCTCCCCTTCACGATGGTAGAATTATATATACATTAAGTTAATTGATAGTTTTCGTGATTGCAAGTACAATAACCGTCAGTTGATAGATGGATTTAGTTTTCACTTATAAATAGGGGTGGCAAACTGATGGATTGAATGAGTCGATCGAAATTGAGTCAGATGAAAATGAATAAAATATTCTATTCGATCAATGTATAATATGGATAAATATGGGCAAACTCCATGAATAATATGAGTATTCATATTAGGACAAATTACATAAATTAATACATTTTTAAAAATAATTACTGATTTTAGCGATAGTTTTTGCTTATTACCATTTATAACAATATTGTGATAAATCTGTAATATGTAGTAAAAGTGAATTACATATTACCTATGTTATCCCTTGCTTCTTATGTAGAGAAACATGTACTTCTATATCTAGATTTTTTTCTTCTTCTTTTTGCTCTTTTGTAGAGTGTGTTTGGTATGAATAACTTTTTTTTTCCTGTTTATCTAAAATAAAATATTATTTTGAAAAATGAGTGAACCTTAATTAATCAAGGTCCCAAGGTCAAAATCAAATCTCAGATTATAGGCAAGAGCTAGAGTCAAAAGTTGGATCCTAGATATGGACTCGTTTCAACTCAGACTCATTTTTACGAATGTTTGACAATTGTTAGTGCTAAGTAAGGAGACTACTTAGCAGATATAGTTAACAAATGGACTTCATTTACTAATCATATCAAATTGGGAAAAAAATCTGAAATATATCTGAATTTTAATCGAAATTATTGTAACAATAAAGAAATATGGAAAAGACTTTTTATCTTTGTACTATTTAATAATATATTTTAAATGTATATGTGTGTCCATGTGGACATCATAAATACTGCATCATTATAAATAGTAACGTGTCCATGTGACCACATATATACATTTACAATACACTATTAAATAGTTCAAGGGTAAAAGGTCATTCATAAAGTTTGATATTGTAACAATAATATCAGCCAAAGATAAAGTATTTTTCAAACCTTTTTCCCTAAAAATTAAGTACATCAATTAGTAGAACAATAAAATATGAAATTTATTAAAATACTTGTTTTTTATGTTTTTAACATATTTATTAATAAAACATTTACAAATAAAACAATATATATATATATATATATATATATATATACCAAG
>NC_028640.1:54480787-54540001 GCF_001406875.1 Solanum pennellii | reverse complement strand
TATATATATATATATATATTCATAGCCCACGGGCTGTCCTCTGAGGCTAGCTGTCACATCCAGAAGCACCCCGTAGAAGTAACCGGTGTCGTCGTCCTCGAAGAGGACTAAGACTAACCTTCTAGCATTCGTCATTACATTTCATTGGTTAAATTGCAGAAAATTTAATTTTTTTATTTATTTCTACATTGAGGTTTACATAGACCTCTCGCATACACATAACATACACATAGGGAGTTTACATAGACTCCTCGCATAGGATACACTACATAGGCTTCAACTTTTATTTCACATACATAATATAGCAATATAGATTCATAAGAAGTCTTGGATATGTCTCATATTAAACAATCTAACACGAGTATAAAATTGGGCGTAGCCCATACTTCATTATAATAAAAGCCACATATAGGCATATAACAATATTAGTCTTCCAATGAAAAAGAATGAAAAAAAGTGTTTTTAAGACTAAACGATATCCAATAGTAAGATAGTGTCATCATCCTCGGAAAGTGAGGACCTACCGAACGTGGAGAATGAGAATCTAAGTATCTTCAGATGGCCCTTCTAGAAGTTCAACGGCCAGAACCTACATTTTGTAGTAAACATAAAGAATGGGTTTGTACACCACTTGTACTATGGAAACATGCACATAAAACATTTGAAAGAATGCATGAGAAAGGGTCATTTAATTTTTGAAGACATGCTAAGTCATTTAGAAACCTTTAATGCACATACAAGAGCACATACCACATAAGGAATCACAATAGCATAATTCATGTTCATAATTAATACAACTTAACGTAAGAATCATGTATAAGACATGACCAACATCATTAATGCCTAACCAAGTCCACATGTATGCTAACACAATTGAGTACATAGTCAAACAACTCCAACATCATGTTATAACCAAAAAGCACATATAAAAGTTAATAAGATTACACCATATGCAAGACTGCTACTCACAACCCTCCATCAAGTCCATATGTGCAATGACCAAGCTAAACTCCATAACGACACTTAACCAAGTAGACCAAACAAAGGATAACAAGCATTGCCTAACTTCATATAGTATAACAACAATAGCAATCATCATAAATAGCAATATAGACCATTATCATGTTCCTAAGTGAAACTAACATCATCTAGGATCATCAACATGTATAGTCAACATACGCATAATATTTACTTTATATAACATAATAACAATCTTCTAAGATTTCCCTCAAAGCCAACTAGTGCATAATGTATAGGTAGAGTCCTATACCCTACCTAGACTAAGTCAACCCTCAAGTCAGCGTAGTTAGTGTTCACTTTATTACTTCATTTTACATTCGGAAACACTTGCCTTAACCGACATAGACCACAAGAGCTAAATTTAGAATCCGATGTCATGAAACCCTAAACCGAAAAAAGGTATACTACTTGGCAAGGTAGTACCAAAACATGAACATAACATTCTAGGTGGATCCACTAGCTAGTATTTCTATAGGGGCAACATAGTTCAAGAACTAGATATATACTTGGGGCCCTGTTTTTGCAGATCATATTATAGTCTCCAATCTCATGAGTATAATAGTGAACCTACCTTCCCACCTTTGAAGGGACACTTCTCACCACTGGTTCACTCAGTGCTAAGTTAGAGTCCCTTTTTGAAATGTCTTTAAGCC
The DNA here is from genome assembly GCF_001406875.1 of Solanum pennellii. Classification (NCBI taxonomy): domain Eukaryota; kingdom Viridiplantae; phylum Streptophyta; class Magnoliopsida; order Solanales; family Solanaceae; genus Solanum; species Solanum pennellii. The sequence goes on along the minus strand of NC_028640.1, from coordinate 54,538,328 downwards.
TTTATTAATCATCCTAACTTAGTATACACCATAGGAGACTAACCCCTTGTATATTCATATCATTAGCTCATTAGGAATTGCATTAGAATGTTCTTTCAATGCAACCCTCATAAGTGAGATCAACACATCTTCATCATCATGGCATAATAAGGCACACAGGCAATTCATAACCAACCTTATATCATTATATCTTAAGTGTAATCTCACAATCAAATAATCAAGACATTTCAATTTCATCATCATACCAACACTACCTAATTCAATCACAAGGCATAATGTCAATTGAACTTCATCACCAAGTAGAAGCCATCACAATTGATGTAAAGGTTTAAGATCACAAAGTCTTACCGATTTCTCCTTCAAAAGTCATCGTCAATGGTCTTACCCTCACCCAATCCAATTTCATCCATCAATTGTTATAACAACATCATACCATAGCAATTAACACAATAACTAACTCAATTGCATCAATACTAATCAACTCAACATGAGTTCATCACCTAGGGTTAGAAAATTTTGGTCGATTCATGATCTATTCCATAAACTAGGTTAATTCATCAAGAACCAATATAATTGAACCATAATACAACATAACCTAATCATAACAATCACAAGAAACCATAAAAAATACAGTTTAGAAGATCAAATTCGTATTAGGAAGAAACTCATATGAAATAATGTTTTTGAAAACCAATCTTGGAAAAACCCTTTGGGGGAAAGGAATCTCAAAGGTGAAAGGTTTCCATACCTTGTTAATCCTTGAAGAATGATGGAGAAAAGTAGTATTCTTGCTGCCCTATAACCCTTAAACCTTGGTCTTCTTTGGAGTCTTCTTTGGGAGAGAGAAAGTATAGAGAAGGAAGAGCAATTTGAGTTTGGGAATTATGAAGTCTTAAGTTGGGTTTAGGCTTAGGGTAGTTTATATAGTTTCTTAACTAATCTAATTAACGACCCCCTAATCCCTAATTAACCCACTAACTAACTAAATTAATTAAATGAACCCAATAAAAATTAACAGAAAAGTGCAGCCTTGACCTGCGAGACCCCGACCTACGGGTCGTAGGTCAGTCGACGGCCATTGTCCCCCATCGTCAGTGCACAACCGTTGTTTTGGTCAGAGACTATGCAATTTGGCTTTTTTGTAAAATGGTTAAGTTCCCATCGACAGAGGCATCGACGCACCGTCGATCGTAGGCGTAGGTAGCCATTGCAATTTGACATCTTTTTGTCAAATTCGAAGGGTCCTCCTCAAGGACCCTTAGTGTGGTCCTTGGGGAGTCGACCCTAAACATGTTATATTACTAGCTTGATACCTTTCCACCAGATTTTATCAATTTCCAACTCTAAAACCCTAGTGATATAGGCTAAGGCGCACTAGCACCTCTTACACTAGTCTTCGAACGTCATGGACGTTTCTTGACGTCTTGACTCTAAAACTTCCTAAACGACTCATAACCATTATTTTTTACCTTAAAACAATATTACAATCCTTAGACACTCATGTGAGGCTCTAGATTAAGTCTTGGACTTTCGAAGTATTATACTAGTGGGTTGGGCCTACGAGGATAGCAGGCCAAGCGAGGCTGGGCTAAAAAGCCTCATTTCTAAATGGGCCAAAAAAATTAGACCCAATCCACATAAGTCAAGGGTTGGGTGGGCCGGCCTCGCGGGTCAAACCCATTTTGACGGCTCTAGCAAACACCTAGTTTACAAATGTGACCCAATTCCATAACAACCTGCTTTGTGGTTTAATCTTCGTAAGTCAGCCAAGTCCACCAGGAGAGTAAATCACTCCAAAATGCCCTAAGAACCTAATGGAATACTCAAATCGTCAATTCAGGATCACTTAGGCATATATTTAATCGTGATCAACTCTTAATCTTTGAATTCACTAATTTTTAATCTAAGGGTCTGAATAACTCCCAAGCCTTTTGCGGCTCGTCCAAATTATCTAACGAAATCCTAATCAACATTTAAACCTATGAAAACTTTTAAACCTCTCGAATGTTGACTTTGGTCAACTCTAAAGCTTTCAAGTTTTAAATTTTGATTTTTCTTTGCTCCAAAACATGTTGATGATGGCTCCATAAGTCATATATCACATATAAATCACATGTTAAACCTATGTAAAGTGTCACTTTGAAAGAAATATTCAAAAAAAAATTCTTTTGGTCTTTCTAAAATTGTGCTTACTAGCTACTACATTTGGTGGAGTGTTAAGTGTAGAGGGATCGCAGTGGATAATTTGATCAAGTACTTTATGATTGAGGTTATTAAATGTCTCTCTCAAAGGTATATAATAATCGTAAAAGATCGACATAAATACGAATAGAGAGAGTATTGATATTTGTTGCCAAACATTTTTCGAGGGTTAATTCCCTAAATGGTTACTTAAATTTTGAAATGGCAATTTCAAATATCACTTTTGTTTCATTTAGGATACAAATATCATTCAAATGTTACCATTTTCCTCAATAAATACTTAACACTTTAAAAACCTCCACGAATGAACACGTGGAAAATACATACATTCCAAGTGTCGGCCCCCAAAGGTATTTTGACATGAATCGATTGATATATTATTTTAAAAAAATATATATTTTAAAATGTGTTGAGATTTTTTTTTCTTTATAATTACAAATGAGTGGATCAAGTCTATGTGAATAGATAAAAAAAATAAGACAAAGAAAAATGAATAAATTATTCAACTCGACTTATATTTTAAATGAGTAAAAACAAATTATCCAATAGATAATATGAATATGAGTATCCATATTATAGTAGAGAACTTGTTAAAAGCTTTAAAAATAAAATCTTATTCGAGTTTTTCTAATCACCCCATCCCTACCAACCCCGCTCCCTCTTCCAAAACAAACATATTTACAATATTTTTTTTAATAAAAAATCAATATATTTTTTTAAGTTCTTTTACCACTCAACTCTCTACCACATTTTTTAATGAATGAACATCCTTTATCCGTTTTATCTATTTAACTATTCATTTATAAATGATTAATATAAGTATTATTCTTTTTTATCCAATTATAATGAATTGAATATTCATTCTATTTAAACTGAATAAATGATACCCATATAAACTACTCACACCTAAGCAAAATCATTGGACAAATAGAATAAGGAGTTGAAATAACTAATTTAGAAAGAGAGTGGGGCCCTTTTGCCTACAATTAGTGGGTGGTCACAACTCTCAAAATTTGATGTCAAACTCAAGTAGTAGTGGAAGAGTACCACTAGCTCTTTGTTTGCTTCACAGAGTGGGCACCATGTATATACTGAAGTTTCCATTTCTTCTCTATTGCTTGACAATAAGTCCAAATGACAGTCTTCAAACATTCTTGATGTCTTCTCACATAACTTACTATATTTTTCTTTCTTTCTAAAAGAGTTTGATTCGATATAAAATTTATAGAATATTAAGTAAGATATTAGAAAAGTGATAAGACACAATATAGGACACAATTCTTTGATAAAGAATTTTAGTATCTCCATTCTTGAGTAATAACTAGTATTTTACAAGATATTTCAATGTTTTTAATACGCTTTAAGTTAATAGATGTTTTTCTTCTCTTATAAATTAAATTTCTCTTGTTGGATACTTAATTTAATAAACATTCATACTCAATTCTTGAGTTTCATTTCAATTGATTTTTTCCTTCTAAATCAATTTCCTTTTTTTTTTGGTCTATTTGCTTAATATTATTTTATACTATTATAAAATAATGACATAAATATCTCTCTCTCTTTTAAATATATTTTCATGTCTAGAGTATTTTCGTTAAAGTCATACAGATATCGAAGAGAAATTGAGATGATGAGACAATTTTATAACGTCTAAATTTTGGTAAGTAAGAAGAGTATATTACTAATATATGTATATTCATGGTATTAGTAATTCAAGAGAATTGGCTGAACTCATCGGCAACTCCTTAAAATTGACATCAATTTTTAGTTAGACATCTCAAGTAGGGGTTCGCTATATCATTTTGACACCTTTTTGACAATCAACTAAAATTACAAAGTGTGTAACACACTTGTATGACATGACATGATGACTAATTAAAAGCTGACATGTGACATTTGAATGTAAAAATAATAATTTTAAAATAAATTATTAAAAAACAACTAATTTTTCAAAAAAAAAATAATTAAATAAAATTACCTATTTTCTACCATCCCTCGCCACCTTATATCAACTCACCCCTACCCCATCTGCCTTACGTCGCTTTTGCCTCCCCAACTCTATAACCACTTGGCTCTTCTTTCAAATATTTTTTTTTAAAAAAAATTATTAGATTTTTGTTTTATTTTTTGTGAATTGATTTTGAAAATAATATATGACATTATTTTAATTTTTTTTTAAAAAGGCGTGTCTTGTTCTAAAAAATCTTTTCAAAATTAGTGTGAGGATTTTTAAAAATTTTGTTTTTATAAACGTTTTTAAAATTAGTGTGATAATTTTTTTCATATTTTGTAAGATTTTTATCATGAATTTTCATGGGGGAAAGTTGAAGAAGTGATATGGCTAAAAGGTGAAGAAGAAGAAGAAGGAAAATTTTTTTAAAAAATCCAAAAAAAAAACCTCATGCGCTCAAAATGGTTGCAACACACACAATATGTCAAGTCTGCAAAAAGTGTCAAAATGACACTACGGGACTCAACATGAGGTTTCTAAAATGAACAAAGTCTAGTTAAGGTGTCTAAGTGAAAATTGATGCCAACTTTAGGAGGCTCCAATGGGTTCAGCCCAAGAGAATTAACGCATGTAGTAGTATGGTTTAAGATACAATTGGCCCTAAAAATCTCTTTTACATCTTTCCTACCATATTTGTGGAGGGTACTATTATAAATAAATTATGCAATGCACATTCTATTTTTAGTACACCATACTAAAAAATACATTAGAAAACATCTTTACATAATTATCGCAAGTATAATTAATACAAGCATTAGTAATAAATTTTATTTTAAATTATTCTTATACGCCCTACTATTCAACTACTTAATAAATACTTCCTCCATTTAAAAAATAAGGGACAATGCATAAGTACCCCCTATACTATGACTGAAATCCCAGAGACACATATAAACTTAACTAGAGTCCTATTAGACCCCTAAGCTTATTTAAAATGAATTAATACACCACAACGCTGACATGTCATAGAGAGTGTGCACACTCTTTTGAAGGCAAGTGATGAGTGCACAAATTGGACACATGCCATTTTTTAATTGGTCACTTTGTAATTAGTTAGTACACATATTTATTGATGATAAAACTTATATATATTTAATTATTTTTGTTTCTTTCTGTGTAAAATATTATTTTAATTTCTTTTAACTCTAATTTTTTAGATTAATTTTATCATCTTTTCACTTTTAATTATTTTTAATAAATTGTATGTATTTAAATAAAAATAATTTAAAAGTGTCCTTTAATTTTATGTTTTTATATTTTATGTTTTATTTGATTTTCTTCACTTATTTTGATATACATTCAGAATTAACTTATTATAAATATAAGACATTTGAAATCAAATCAAGACGAAAGTCAAACAAAATAAACTCAATAGAAAAATAAAAGAGAAAAAAAAATTAATGTAAGTAAAAAGAATAGTTTCCATACAAGTTAAAAAAATGTTAACTTAATTTAAATACAAGATAAAAAAATAAGAATATTTTTCATAAAAAAATTTAAAATTTATTTTTTGAAAAAAAATTATGAAATATTATTTTAAAAATATTACAATATTATTTTTTAAAAATTAAGAAATATTTTTTATTTTTTATTAAAAAGTAATTTTTAATTAAAAAAATTATTTACACACATGGCGGGCGAGTGTGTACAAACACAACCAACTTAGGTCGTTGAAGGTGTCACATCAGCTTAAAAGGTGTACAAAAATACACAACCATCTTTCTTTTTTGGCATTATACATAAATATATTATTTAACTTGGCCTCAATTTTCATATATGTCCTCCAACTGTGAGTATGTACAAGTAAACACTTAAGCTTGTATAAAGTTGACCAAGTAACTAGACAAATGAACCCCACATGATATAATACATGTAAGACACCACATAGGACGCAAATTGCCATGTAGGATGTCACATAGGATGTCTCTGTCTATTTGTACAACTTCATATAAGTTTAAATGTCTACTTGTGTGCACCCAAAGTTGGAGAGCAAAAATGTGAGCTAAAGTCAAGTTTATAAAAGGGAAAAGACTCAAGTATGTCATCCAACTTAACGAGAAGCCTCATCTATGTCGTCCATTAAAAGTTTGGTCCATTTATGTCATTTTCATTTGAGAAAAGAATCTATGTCATTATTTATTAACTGAAATGACATAGATGAGTCAAAAATTTTACGAATTGTATGAATGAGCCTTTTTCTCAAAGTTCAATGACATATTTGAGTCTTTTCGTTCCTTTAAAAATAATTTAATTAATGACGTGACAGAATCATAATTGACCACGTATAAAAAATAATTTCGCAAAATCAAAATCATTTTTAGTTTACAAATAATGAAATAGATGAGTCTTTTCTCAAACGAAAATAACATAGATGATTTAAGCTTTTAACGGGAGACATAAATAAACTTTTTTTCAAAATTCGACGACACATTTGAGCATTTCCACTTTATAAATAAACTATAATAAGCAACAATTTGCATCTTAAAAGTGTAAAAAAAAATTAAATAGATACATATAAATTTTATCTAAATATTAGGTCTTTAATTAAAATTTCACTTTTAAGCCTCCTATGATCCATCCTGGCTAACCACCTAGTAATTAGTTGTTTTGTCCAAAAGTGTAACTTTGGGAGAAGGCAAAGGTAACAATAAAGGTGAAGACAATGAAGGCAGGAGGAGTCAGCCTATAAAGACCTCTCTGACTGTTACAGCAAAGCATGATGTCCATTTGTTGGTTGGGCTGTTGCACCACTTTAATTTGCCAATTTTTATCACATTAATAGACTTAGATTGGATTAGATTTTTTGTGTTTAATTTCAGATTAATATGCTTGGATATTTTAGATTTTTTTGCTTTGAGCTTATAACTTGAGCTTAATTCCAACCAAATATGTCAGTAGTTCCTCATTTCCACCACAATCATCCAAATAATATATTTGTACTAGTCATACAAGCAATGACACCATTTTATCAACAAAATGCAACAGAAAGCATTAAAGCCTCAAAAAAAAAAAAGTACAACATAGTGTAATGTGTCATTTTTAACTTAGAGTCTTTTTGATAGTGCTATTTACATGTAAGAAAATATTTATTTCGAGTGAAAATACTTATTTTGAAAAAAAAAATGGTATTCGGCTAATCAGTAAAATTGCTTTTAAATGAAAGAAGAGGTCGTTGTTGACGGTTGAAAAGAAACCATTTTTTTTAAAGCAGAAGAAGAAATTATCTATTTAAAGTCCAAAATTTAATATTTATCAATATATATCTTATATTTATTTATTTCTGTGATGATGTTTTCGCATATATATATATATATAATTTATTTGTGATGAATTTTTAGTATGTAGTGAATTAATTTGTAAAATGATTTTAAAATTTATTTTGCTTAATATATATAATTATATTTAAATCATAATGCTAATATTATATCAAATTTAATATTTATTTTTTATTTATGTATAATATTTATTGTAAATTTGAATATGTACACTTTGATTTTTTTTTTAATTATATTTTTGATTAAAAATTATATAATTGATATTTAAAATAATCTTAATATTGAAATTGCATTGATAACTGTCATTTTCTTTATTTGACTCCCAAAAGTATTTTTAAAATTTAGTCAAACACAATTAGCTTATCAAAAATATTTTTCAAATTAATTAACCAAGCACAAATTATTATTTTCTCAAAATCACTTTTTAAAAAGCTATTTAAAAAAAATACTTTTAAAATAAGTTATTATTAACTGTAGTGTCAAACAGACTCTTATTAATCAGTATTGGATGTATGAGTTAATAACAAATTACTTGGGTATTGGATTTATTAGTAATCTTCATACGAATTATAGGCTAATTTCTAATAAGGTATAAAGGTATTAAGACTTCTAATATTCAAAACTTCAAATTTGAAATTTGATTTTTTTTTAAAAAATGAATCGGAAATCCAAAAAAAAAAAAAGTTGAATTTCAAATTTGCACAAATTATGTTACTCAAATATTCAGGTTATGTATGTTTTCTCTATGTTCACGTGTGAAGTCCAAAAATTAGGATAATAACACATACAAAATAGGTGTGAAAATTTTGATATGACCAAAAAATGAAATTGAAAAGAGTGTAATTAATTTATTGTTGGATTATTAGTTAACAGTTCGAATATAAAGATTCGATTAAGTATAATTAGGTCAAGTAATGTTTAATGTCTTATAGATTCATGCCATGTGTACTATATAATAATTTATGTTGAGATTCATTTAAATTATATACTCATTAACTATAATAATAAAAACAGCAAAATTGTCAACTTTTTTATTTTTAAAAACTATCAAATAAAGCAATTATGTGTATCCAAGCTAATTTTCAAGAAAAAAAATTATAAGATTGACGGGAATATGCAAATTTTCTGACTTTTTACCCGACAAACTTATTCAAGAGTAATTTCACACATGATTTCTCCAAATTCCGAAGTATTCTCCAAGAATAGATCAAACTTAAAAACATAATTGAGTTCTAAATAATAATTCAACCAAAGAACATGATAACATTTTTTTAAAAAAAAATACTTAATTGGAGGTTTTCAAATAATTACAAAAATATATTTATTCAGATTTTTTTCAAAAATGTGGGATTCTTTAAAATTAGTATAATATAAAAAATCCAATACAAGTACGAGGTTTGGCAGGCAAAAAAGTCCGAAAGTCCACATATTTCCGTCAGTCTAATTTTTTCTTGAAAATATTTGCTACGGTATACTTAATTATTTTATTTGATAGTATTAAAAAGTAAAAATAATTAACGATTTTGTTGTTTTTATTATTAATATAAATATATAATTTAAATGGATCTCAACCATAAATTATTATACAGTACACATGACATGAATCTATAAGGCAATTAAATATTACTTGACCTAATTATACTTGAGCGACTCTTTATCCAACAGTTTGGGTTATTGGTTTGGTTAGCAGTTCTTTACATTTCCTTAATAATTTAACCGAAGCTTGACAAGGTTTTTTATCCTTTTTATCTCTAGAAATTACTATATTTATCATATTATGTAAAAACCTGATCATGGTACAACAAATAATCGATGTTAAGGAATTTCAACGCCCTTTATAAAGATGAGAATGACCCATCATGAGTAACGATTTGAACTGTCGTTATTCAAAAAGCACCTCGTGTGAAATTCCTAATTTTCTTGGAAATACATTGCCCATTTATAAATGGGGCTACACAATGAGTTTTGTTAAAATTAAATTGATCTGGGCTGACATCAGCCCGTCATCCATTATAGCAGAATCGCTATAGCTAATTCATGACCACTATAGCAAGACTAACGTAATTAGACCCTAAATAAAATAATATCTTTTATTTTTCCTCCCACTTTTTATAGAGAAAATAGATGAGGATTACTCTGAAAATTCTTCTCAGCTCCACGCCTGAAAAACATGAAGGGCAGGGATTTTAGCATAAGGGAAGTCATAACCCACGAAAGTCTGATCTATTAATTAGAACTAGAGGATTCAAAGGCTATTTCAGGATCCTATCGAAGAGGTTTCAAGAAAATAACCATAGATTACGGAAGAGAATAAATGATTGAAGAAGATTGAATGTAGACAAACAACAAGTATCTATTCATATATTTATAATGACTTGTACAAGTGTTTATAGTTGCATACATCGAAAGAGATTGAGCTAAATTTGTTGCTAACTGATTTAATAAAACTAACTAAATTCATGAATGTTTACTGTTTTTCCCGCTAAAATGTATAACTACTTCGCGGACTCATCTAATCTGGAAATCTACTAACAGTATTTCCCCTACAAAAAAATTATTGTCCTCAAGGATCAAAAGATTGAAATCTGGTCTTAAGGATGTTCGAGTACTCCCAAGTAGCAGCATTTGCCGACAAATCTTTCCACTTCACTGAGACTTGCATCACTGCCTTAATATCCTTCTTAACCAGCCTTCGATGCAATACGGCTTCAGGATCTGAACAATGGGGATTTGCTAAATTAGTGGTTGGCAAATATGTGATCTGGGAAGGAACTTCATAGGGACATATATGCTACTGGACCAACCTTTCTAATAATCAGGAATGGGCCATAGTATTTAGCAGCGATCTTGTGATGAGGAGTCTCGGATATAATCACTTGTCTGTAAGGCTGACCTTGAAGTATACCCAGTCACCAACTGAAAAACTTCTATCACTTCGATGTTTGTCAGCTTGTTGTTTCATCCTCAATTGAGCGTGTATCAAATAATTCCTCAACAATTGTAGTTTCAGTTCTCTATTGACGAGGGTATTATCTCCTTCAACTGATGAGGACTCCCCTGGCAGAAAATGTGAATGCAATGGAGGAGGTCTGCCATAAAGTGCTTCATAAGGATTAACTCAATAGAAGAGTGATGGAAAGTATTGTACCAAAACTCTACCATCGGTAGGCAATCGTACCATCCTTTAGATCTTTAGCAAAAAAACATCTCAGATAGGTCTCGAAGCACCTATTAAAAACTTCAGTTTGACCATCACTCTAGGAATGATATGCTGAAGATAGATTCAACTGAACACCTTACAATAAAAGTACTTCATGTCAAAATGTACTGAGAAACACAACATCCCTGTCACTAGTTATATTATCAGGTAGACCATGAAGTCTGACTATGACATCCATGAAAACCTTAGCTACAGACTGAGTTGTATAGGGATGTTCAAGAGGAATAAAATGGTCATACTTTCTAAGCCTTTCAACGACCACTAGTATGACTTCATATCCATGGATTTTGGTACACCATCAATGAAATCCATGCTGATTTGAGACCACACTACCTCAGGAATTGGTAAGGGTTGTGAAGACCAGGAGAAGCTGCTAGATCAACTTTACTTCTATGGCACACATCACACTTTTGCACAAACACTTTAACATCCTTTTTCATTCCTTTCCAATAGAAGAGTGTAAGTAACCTCTTCAATGTAGCCTCAATCCCCGGAATGGCCCCCTTGGGGTGTAGCATGCCACAAGGCGATAATATCTTGCCTTAGTTTTCCCACCTTGCCAACAACTAATATGCCTTTCCTCCACAATTTATTTTGATACCAAGTGAACTGTGAATGAGTATGCGTAGTAGATTGCAACCTCTCAGTCAGTCCCTTTAATTCAATGTCTATTGTCCAATTATCTTCAATAGCTTGCAACAATTCAGAATCATTATTGGAAATAATAAAGCCAAGAGTTCTGCACCAAATACCCTTGAAAGTGCATCAACGACTTATTTTCAATCCCTGGTTTGTACTCAATGGTATAATCAAAAGGCATTAACTTGGTCAACCACATAAGTTAGGAATTGATGTGCTATTTTTGTCCCATTAAGAACTTCAGAGCCCTCTGATCAATTCTGATAGTGAACCTTTGCCCAAGCAAATACTGAGACCATTTAGAACAACATGTATAATAGCTAGTAATTCCATATCATAGACAGGCAGGGTTGCATGTCTTGGTGAAAGAGTTTTGCTGATAAAGTCAATAGGATGACCTTGTTGCATCAACACAACTCCAATGCCATATGCACTAGCATCTGTTTCAACCACAAAGTTTTTGTTTGCATCAGGTAAGGCAAGAACATGAGTCCTAGATAAAACTTCTTTCAGTTGTTTGAACGAGTCAGTAGCAGCTAGTGACCATTTGTAACTCTCCTTCTTCAAAAGATCAATTAGTGGTTTACTGATGATATTAAACCCTTGTATGAATCTCCTGTAATAATTAGTCAATCCAATGAAGCCTCTCAATTTCTTGATAGGGACCAGTAGATACCCCTTCATTGGTAATAAAATGGCCCATATATTCAATTCGATCGACTCCAAAGAAACATTTATTTTCCTTGGTAGTAAGTTATGATCCTTCATTGCAGCAAACACGTTTCATAGCTGCAACAAATGATCTTCAATAGACTGACTATAAATCAGAATATCATAAAAAAAAACTAGGACATACTTCCTAAAAAACTTTCGAAACACAGTATTCATCGGCCCTTGAAATGTTGTTGGCACATTAGATAATCCAAATGGCATTACCAAATATTCAAAGTACCCAGAGTGAGTTCAGAATGTTGTTTTTGGTATGTCTTCTTTGACCATTCTCAATTGATGGTACCCAGCCCTATGATGTATTTTGGAGAAAATTACCGAACTCCAAGTTCATCAAAAAACTAAAGAGACCAGAGGTATAGCAAATTTGTTCTTAACAGTTTGCTTGTTAAGATCCGTATAGTCTACACATAGCCGCCATGAGTCATCCTTCTTGCCAACCAACACCACTGGTGAAGCAAATGGACTACTACTAGGCTGAACAATATCCTGATTTAACATTTGTTGTACAAGTTCTTAAATGATGTCCTTCTTGACAGAAACGTATCTATATGGTCTTTTATTAACAGGTTATGTTCCTGACTGTAACACAATCTTATGATCATAAATCCCCCTAGATGGTGGTAACCCTGTAGGTTCAACAAATAATTCTCTATAATCTTTCAATAGACTCACTATTCTAGGATCCTTGTCAGTGATGTCTTTAGTTTCTAACACAAATAGTTCAACACTCATGTGAGGAAGTACTTGTATCATACATAACTGATTTTGATTACCTGTTAACTTCCCATGTTTTGCGCTCCTATATATGTAATTTGTTTGCAACCAAGAAATTCTGCAGAATTTATCCATCTTCATAGTACCATTTGTTGCAACAACTAACTGAGGAATAGTTTGTGTGACTGACACCCTACTTGTTCGACCAATGATGGATAAATAAATTTGTGGGAACTCCAGTGTCCACTAAAATGTGTTGTTGACACCCAATTTTGGCCCTCCACGATAAATTAACTAGCGAGCTTCCTAATTCCAAATGATTTAAAAAGATTTTATAAAGTTTTAAATGTTTAAAGTTATGTTAAATTAATTTCATAATATATACGTTTCGTATAATTATGAATATATTTACTATATTTTGTGACTATTCAAAAATTTCATAGAAAAAATGAATTTATTTAATTTCATGTTGGTTTGATTAGTTTTATACATACATACATATATATATATATATATATACATATATATATATATATATATATATATATATGTATATATATATATATATANGTATATGAAAACTACAGTGGAAATTCAACTAAAAAGGAAGTAGATCAGAGAGTTCAGAATAGGCCAATACTACAACTCCTGATAGAGGGGAAGAACCAATACAAAAAGGGTTTCAAAGAAGGTCATTAAGCCTATAGAAAATGAATGAGAAAAGATCAAAATGTTTTTGCTTCTTTTGTGATGAAAAATATGTTATGGTTCACAAGTGTAGAAACTTGAAGCAACTTTACATTTTGAAAGTAGAAGAAACGGATGGAGAGAAACATTGTGAGGAAGAAGAGCAATATGAGGAGATGAATAAAGAATTGGAGATGCAACAGGGCATTGAGCAAATGGATATGTCCATTCATGCTTTGAATGGGTCATAGGGTATATATATATTATATATATATATATATATATATGTATATATATATATATATACATATATATATATATATATATATAATATATATATACCCTATGACCCATTCAAAGCATGAATGGACATATCCATTTGCTCAATGCCCTGTTGCATCTCCAATTCTTTATTCATCTCCTCATATTGCTCTTCTTCCTCACAATGTTTCTCTCCATCCGTTTCTTCTACTTTCAAAATGTAAAGTTGCTTCAAGTTTCTACACTTGTGAACCATAACATATTTTTCATCACAAAAGAAGCAAAAACATTTTGATCTTTTCTCATTCATTTTCTATAGGCTTAATGACCTTCTTTGAAACCCTTTTTGTATTGGTTCTTCCCCTCTATCAGGAGTTGTAGTATTGGCCTATTCTGAACTCTCTGATCTACTTCCTTTTTAGTTGAATTTCCACTGTAGTTTTCATATACCAAAGAATGAGGTTGTTTAATAGCAAAAGGGAATACTTTTGCATCTTAACACTTTTATGAACTTGAGATAATGTTGTAGGATTTCTGATTTTGAAAACAATATTTAGGTATGGTTTCAATCCTCCCAAAAAACAACTGATCGCATTTTCCTAAGATAAGTTCACCCTAGTCAAATTCCTCTCAAAGATCGCTTGATAATCCTTCACACTGCCCACCTGTTTCACCTTTTTGATTTTCTTCATGGGATCATCAAAGTCAGTACCAAACCTTTCTACTAATGCCATCAAATGATCATTCCAAGTGGCCGGATGAAGATACTATTGGTATCTGATAGATGCCACTGAATGACTTCCCCCTCCAATTGCAAAGCAGTCACCCCAATTTTTTCTTCAGCAAGAACACTCTCCGTTGAAAATAACTGTTCAATTTTGAACAACCATGATCTGAGATCCTCCCCATTAAACCTCATGGAATTCCATTCTTGACCATCGAGTGAAATTCGACTAGTTGGAATGGTAACTATTACCACTGTAGGGCTTCGTCCCCTATTTCTTTGGATTCTTTATTCTAATTTAACTTTTTCGATAGGTGTTTTCTCAATTTCCAATGGTGTCTTATCCCTATGATTCTCCCCAGATCAATCACTATTTCATCTAACTTCTCCAGAAAAGAAATTTTACCTGCTAAAGCTCCAAGCTTTGTTATAAAATTTTGCATCATATCCCTTAAATACTCTACTTCTGAAGTTGCAGGTTCATTGGTTGAGTCTCCACTTGCTCTTGTCCATTTCGCCATTGATGCCAAGGAATCGTATTGCTCTGATACCACTGATAGTTGAATTGAAGAATTTAATTACAACTCGAGGATTCAAGGGCTATTTCAAGATCCTATCGGAGAGGTTTGATAAAATAACCATAGATTATGGAAGAGAAGAAATGATTGAAGAAGATTGAATGTAGACAAACAACATGTATCTATTCATATATTCACAATGACTTGTACATGTATTAATAGTTGCATACATTGAAAGAGATTGAGCTAAATATATTGCTAACTAATATCTTGAAGCTAACTAAATTCTTGAATATGTACTGTACTTAACTGTGTTTCCCGCAAAAATGTATAACTACTTCGCTGACTCTCTAATAAGGAAATCTACTAACAATCTATTTCTTTTAGGATTCGCCAAAATTTTGTATCCATAATTCTTCACCTGTTACTTTGCATCTAGGTATGCTAAATTTTCTTAATTGAATAATTAGACATGTCTTTACTTATATAATATTTTGGATGATTGCTGGGAGACTTCATGCATTGGACTTCGAGTAGCACAAATTTTGATTGGTTGAGTATATATCTAGTTGTGATTCAGGCCAACGATGGACTTGTCTAGATATTGTTGAGCTTATGGTCACTAGTAGTTATCTCGTGAAAGGTAGTTATGGGGGATCAAATTTTGATCAGATTTTTTTTTGAATAGGAACCCTTCGTGTAGGTGATGATTGTTTGTTATCGATTGTCTCATTGATATTGCACACATAATAAATGATTAGGGGAATAGGAAGAAAGGCATAATTTGAAATGTTAGAATATTGCACAAGTGTGATTGTTATTATTTTTTATTCTGAAGTGTGTTTGATGAGTGGATCTGATACTACGCTCATACATACTTCTGAGTGAATCGTATACCATGCTAGTACATATTAACCAGTGGATCAAATACTATATCAACATATATTTAGATCAGATACCACGACCATACACTAATTATTTGGGTGTGAATTTCATGAGAGAAATGATATCCTCCTTCTAATATGGTTGTGACCTGTTGGTCCACAAGTGACTGGAATTTGTGTTTTAATGTTGGAATGTTTCTTGTGTAGATTGGGATTGCATGTTAAACATTGTAGGTGATGATTAGAGATCCGTGATGGTCTGGAATTGTGATGACTCATGTATGAATGCTTGTGATATTTGCAATCATACCGATTAAAAGAGTGATAGTGACTTTATTTTAGAAAATTCCCTATGTGATAGAAGGGATTATGTTATAATATGATATAAGGGTTAATTTGTTGTTACTTGTTCATATTTTTTATAAATGGAGTGTTGTTAAGGCAAGGTGTTGACATGAGAATTTTCAAGAGAATAACATATTGGTTAAAAGAGTGGTAGTGACATTGTTTTAGGAAATTTTCTATGTGATAGAAGGGGTTAGATTATATACTATGATATGAGCGTGATATGACTTAGATGGTGGAGTTGGCAGTGAAAGAAGGTGGGTGACTTGACATAGACTATTTTGATTCCAGAGTAATACTACTTTTGGTAAAAGTGGTGATTGAGTGTGCTATCTTCAAGTTGCATGTTTCTTCTTGTTAAATTCATGATATTATGTGGTGAATTTAAGTCGGTCGATGATGCCTATCAGTGTTTTTTGAACTTATACTATTCTTGCTATGCCATTTGACATATTTTAGTTGTAGGATTTAGTGATATTTTATAGGTGAAGATGATGACGATCTCCATCAAATTTTACTCTTCTTTTCTTGTGGTGGGAAGTGTGTCGTATTTGTTTTATAAATCATACTCTTAGATGCTCTTATACGAGTATGGACTAGTTTCATGGAAAGAGTTTAATGTATTTGTTTTACAAATAACCTTGTTTTAATAAGTTAAGATTATTCCTATATTGAAATAGTGATTAGAGGTGAATTGGAGATGGTCTAAGGGATTTCATTGATAGTGTAGAGATATGGAAGAAGAAGAGTAGAGTGGGTAAAGATCGAGATTATTCAGAACAATTTATAAGGTGTTGTAAGGGAAATAGTAAATATGAAAGTTTGAGCTTGAATTTGTAAAAGAGTCTAAAAAAATCCTACACATATGGTCGTGATTATACTTTCTGGAATAAAATTTTTTTCATATTAAATATTTATGTTTATTAGTATTGAACAATTTATCTCGTTAATGATACATTTATATGTAAAAAAGATAACATAATTATTACGCATTTATATAAAAATAGAAATAAAATGTCAAAACATAGTAAATTAATCCGAAAAAGAAACGACAAAATACATAAATTTCTCTTTGAACTTGTTCGCACAACTTACTTTAGCACTTTAACTATACTGGTGTTTGTTTACCGCCCAATTTAATTGAGTGAATTTAATTACCCCTTGAAGGGTGACGTGACAAAATTTGTATCACCAACTTTCTATAAGTGCGTGAAACAAAGGAAAAAACCAAAAAATTTACACATGTCATCTTTTTATTGGATGACATATTTAATAACTTATTTTACTAATTTTTAAACATTTTGTTTTTCGATTAACTTCTCTTTCTCTCTAGGTTTTCTTTTCTTCTTTTTTTTCATATTCTTCTTCCTTTGTATTTTTTCTCAAGACTCTTTCTCTTTCTTATTTTTTCATTCTGGTAAACATTTACTTTCCACTGTAATTTTTTTCACATTTTTTTTCTTTTCTTTTCTGTTTTTAAGTTTCTTTTTTGTTTCTGTTTCTCTTTGACAAAACTTTTATTGTTTGATTCATTGACATCATTTTTTACATCAAAAAAGAATATTAGATCTATGAGTTTAAAGAGTTATAAAAAAAGGAGTAGATTTCCACTAAAAAATTCAAAGATATTGTTGGCAAAAAATTAGTTGTGGAGATTTTGTTCAGTTCACTGATAAATTAATATTTTTATGCAAATTTTTTTTTTAATTTTCGATGAAGGTGGTATGATGTAAATGAAACTGAACTGGAATTGGAAATAAAATTTGAGTCATAATTTGTAGATTGAGGGGTAAATTCATCAATGAGTTTAATTTTTGGCTCAATTTTAGATATAATCGTGGCGGGTGTAGGAGTTGTTGCTTTAATGTGAAAATTGATGTCTACAAATGAAACATTGAAACCTATTTTGTCACAAAAATAATGAAAATCGGAAAAGTTATTTTTTGTTCTTTACATAAAGAAAAAAATTATTATATAATGAAAGAAGAAAAGTTGAAGAAAATTTCACTATAAAAAGATGAGTTGTTGAGAAGGTGATAAAGATTGGGGAAGACAATTAATGATAAAAAAATAATTATTATGGAGATTTAAGTAATTAATTAGGAATTTAGTTCATATACACGCGGACGAATAAAAACGTTTGTGACTTAACAGCACCCAGCCTTCAACTGGACCAGTAATGGGAGGGTTGAAAAAAAATACTAAAAGATATTAAAGAGGATATTTAAATACCCGTATAGTTAAATTGCAAAAGTAATTTATTCGGATATGTTCAGAGGGAATTTTATGCCTTTTTTCAAAAAGAAACACGTGTAGGATCTCACTTATAAATACTTACTTACCTTACACAGTATCTATGTGATACCACTTATAACCATGATGTGTCAAGGTAACACACCATGTGTATTGTATAAGAACAAAATGTTAATATATGGTGTGAGAAATAAAAGTTGATTTTATTATCATATAAGGTCAATTGTTGACATGATTGTTTAGGACTTGTTGTTTCATGTAAGATGAAATCATGATATAAATACTATTGAAATAAAATTAAACCTCTGCTTGGATCAATATTTTAAAAGACTTTGTTGGGACTTGTTTCGGTGCTTTTTTTGAAGCGGGGCTTTAACAAAACGTTTTGAGACTCATGTGTGGGGCTTATAGTTCTATAAGACTTTCGCCCTAAACACTTGACCGTGCGCCCTGAGCGCGCCTAATCCTTAATCATGTTTGTAATTATTTCAAGCTATTTATGTATTTTGGATAATTTTGTATTATTATATTATTGTACTATTTTGTAAATTAAAAATTCAAAGACCTATAGGGCTTACATCCCATGTCTCAAGGCTTACACCTCGCCCTATGCTAACTAAAACGTTGTGTCTCATGCCCCCGTCTTTTAAAACAGTGATTTGAACTTTGAACATACAATGTATATTTTAAGTTGTAGTTTTTGCTCATAAATATAAAATTTTTATAAGTTGTGAAGACTATCAAAACTGCCCTGATTCTTTACACAATCTTACCAAATAAAAATAAGTTCATCTCAAAAGAATAGTACATTATCACAAAGTGTCAAAGTTATTCTAAAAAGATATATTCATCGAACTTTAGATTAATAAAAAAAAGTTAAATTGAATATCAGTTGTAGTTTACTACTTTTTAATGTACATTTCACATAATCATGTAGACAATCTCATCATGTTGAGCATGCATTTCTCAAAAGATACAACATTTATTGATCAAACTTTAGTTCAATTAAAAGGTAAAACTATTTTTTATTTTATAAAGTATAAACTTGTGGATCATATTTTCTATTTGAAAAATACGAAACTATGACATAAATTTTCCAAATCAATTTTTTTTTTTAAAAAATAGAGATTTCATAATTTGAAAATCATGTGATAAAATTGCACATTCAAATGCCTATGACTTGGTCTAGATGTTGATTTAAACATTGTAGCTAGAGTTGTCAAAAAGGGTTGATTCAGCCTAACTCGATCCAAGCCCCGCGGGACAAGGAATTTGAGGGGCTAGGGCGGGTCTGCCCTATATTTGGAAGGACATGAAAATGCTCAACCCAACTCAATCCTAAAAGTGCCGACGGTTCGGCGAGCTAGCCTTTTTTTTTCTCATAACATAAAAAATAATGAGAATTCTTAAAGAGTAAAGGGTCTAAAATACCCTTGAAGTATTAAAAATGGTATAAAACTACCCTTCATCCACCTATTGGCTCCAAAATACTCACTCACTAATTGGCTCAAAAATACCCTTGTCGTCCACCTTTGGGTTCAAAATTGACTACTTTTTAAAATACGTCGCACTCAACTATTTGTTATAATTTAAATTATTATTATAACTTATAAATCAAACCACTACCTACCCGTTATTAATTAAACACCCACCCAATTAATAAATCTGCTGCATTACTAATGCAACAACAGGAAAACTATTGCCAATGAGTGTTTCTACAAATTTGAGGCAAAAATGTCTATAGAAGTACATTATCATACATTCAAGTTCTCAATCAAAACATATCATAATTCAAATGTCTAAATAAAAATTATCGATAAACTTAAAAGTCTAACTATGTTCATTTTAATTAATCTTTCGTCTCAATTATGTGATGTTACTTAATTAATAGAGAACTTTTTAAAAAAATAATATATTAAAGTTTTAATATTTAAAATAAATCATAAATATTTATTAAATAATATTTTTTTAAAAATTACTTGAATTAATTCGGGATGTACTACTTCTATACCTCCAATCATAAATTTTGATTTCAGCTTGAAAGAGAATCCTATTAAAAGTATCCTCCTAAATAAGCGATTCAACCTAAATTTAATTGGGGGTTTGATTCGGAGTGAAATAGTTTTGGATATCATTTTCAGAAATCTGTAATTTCGTCGTGTTTTAATAGTGTTTATGACTATTTTAATATTAGAATTGATTTGTTAGTTGGGTGGGGTATAATTAGTAATTAGTGGATAGTGGACTGATTTATAAATGATATTAATAAATTAAATTATAACCAATAGTTGAGCACCAAGTATTTTTAAAAATACTTAAGTAATTTAAATTTAAAATCATTAAATAAGTGGTTGATTTTTAACTCAAAGGTGGATAAAAAGGGTATTTTAGAGACAATAGGTGGATGAGAAGGCATTTTGGAGCCTATAGGTGGATAGAGAGTAGTTTGTACCATTTCCAATACTTTAAGGGTATTTTAGGCCTTTTTCCATTTTTAAAAATCAAATGTGTATGTCAAATTGTTGTTTTAATAACACTAGCAAATAATCTAGTGTAATTAGCATGTATCTATGATACTAATTATGCAATATAGTGAGATCATCCCATATACGAGACCGAGATAAGAGAGTGATAAACGAGATGAGAGGGAGACGAAGGTGTAGGATTTGCCTATGTATCCTCGATACATGTGAATCCACTTACTTAGAATGTATCTAGAATAAATTAACCTAATTTTGAGTCCATCCTGAGATACATGTATCTAGACATATTAAAATCTTGTTAGATTCACAATATTACAACATAATGTGCATTTAAGTAATTAGCTCATATACCAGCGAGATTGTTACAAGTTATCCTTAAATAAATAGTTTATGCCTATGAGCCGACCCTAGCCCGACCTCAATCAAGCCTCAAGGGCTGAGTACTTGTATGAGTTGGGCTTATAAACCCTAATTTTAAATGAGCTTGAAAAATCTTATCTCAACCCTATTTCAATAACAGATTTGCGGCCCCATTTTGATGTCTCTAATCGTGGCAATCTGCTTGTATTGTACCGACTAATATTATTTTTCCTATATTTAATTACTTTTTCATTATGAAAGTTAATTTTCTAATTAAAAGAAAAATAAATCAAAGTTGTAGTTTTTGCTTTTAAGCTAAAAATAGAATAATCATCCATAAAATTTAATTCCGTAAAATTGTCAAGAGAATTGGAGAAAAGAAACGTTTTGCTTTGATTTGTTTTTATGTGAATTTAATTTTTAAGGTATCATAACGGTGTATGTTTTTTGTTTTCTTTACCAAAAATGATAACACCGAACTTGCGTGGATAAAAATCAAAATAGTAATAGCAACCCTCGTCAAAAAGGAAAAAAATCTAAATTAATCCTAATATGTTATAAAATCTAAGCTCAGAATTATATAAGTATAAAGAAAAAAGATAAGAGAAGTAGATGTAGGAGAAGACTTTCTTCTTATTCAAGTGTGTTCTACAAAAGGTGAATGATATCTCTATTTATAGAGTAGAGATATCACCCTAAAGGCCACCATGATAAATGCCCAATTAGTATATACATCGTTATCCACCAAGGTTCATATCACCTTGGAATTTTACATACATGAATTCATCATAATTCTTACAGTAATCAAATGGACAATACATAATTCAATGGATTTATAACACTCTCCCTTGGATGTCTATAGATAATGTGCCTCGTTAAAACCTTACACAAAAAAATCAGTGGGAAAAATTCTAGTGAAGATAAAAGAGTACACATATCTTTTGATACGCATTATTGTTGCCTCATTAAAAATCTTGCCAGGAAAATCCAGCGGGACAAAATCTCGGTCAAGAAAAAAAGAGTGCAACGCGTATTGTACTCCCCCTGATTAAAACATCACTTAATTTCTTTCAATGATGTCTCCAATCTTCGTACATTGTGGTTGGTATATTCTTTTTCGAAGAAAAACCACACATTTCCTGAATATAGTGTATCATTTATCTCAACCATACGTACTTTCGACTTGCTTCATGAAGGGCTTTTATTTCTGCATAGCAACATTTGCTTCATTAATCGCCAGGATATTATTATGCCTCCACATGCAAACACAAAGCGTGCTTGAGATAGAGCTTTATGCGGATCAGATAAATATTCTTCATCTGCTCAATCAATCAATTTTGTCTTGAATTTCTCGGAATATAATAAACCCATAACTATGGTCCTTCGAGGATATTCAGTCATGTGCTCAACATCATTTCAATGTCCTTTTATCGGGGAGAAACTGAATCTTGATAGTAAATTTACTGCAAAACAAGTATCTGGTCAAATATTGTTAGTAAGATGAACTAGTGCCCTGATTGCACCAAAATATGGAGTTTCATCACCAAGAAGCTCTTCATCCTTCTTTTGAGATCAAACTGAATCATCATTTATGTCAAGTGATCTCATAATCATAAGGGTACTCAATGAATGTGATTTATCTATATAAACTTTTCAGTGTTGTGCACTTTAGACAAATATTTCATTTGTCAAATTATCAATTCGTAGGTCAAGACAAAATTCTGTCTTACCAAAACATTTTCATAAAAATACAAGGACAATTAGGGTCATTATTTTGTACCAATTTCTTCCTTGACTATTTCAATCCATTTAAGGATTCTTGAAAATTTATTGAAAAAGTTTCTTTCAAACTTTTATATGCTTTAGACACCTCGATTGTTTCAAGAATTTTCATATAACCTTCATTGTCTAGCTACATGACAATTATTCATTATATGCATTCAAGTTTTTCATATGTTGCCAGATCAAAACAAACCTTATTGCATCCACCATAGGAGAATACATCTTCAATAATGTCTGAGAATTTTGCGATAAATATTTATGCCCCAATGCACAAGTTATACTTGATATTTTACGATTATACCATCGCATAATAATTTATTGTACCCCATTGACACTATACCTTGATTTATGGACTATCTGTCGAAAACGTCACTTTTCTAAGTGAATCAATATACTTGAATAATGCATTTTATTTGGCCAACCTTTTATCGGTCCACATTATATGACATATTTGAATTCAAGATCCTAGTTACAATTTATATTATTGAGCTCTACCTCATATCAGAAATACCGTCGACGGTTATTTGATATCGATTTCAATATGACATAACTTATCGAGATCTCTTCATTTTTCATCATTTTTTAGGTGCCTTAACCTTTTTCGAGGTTTTATAAAGTGTTATGTCAATGTGCTATTTTATAGCACTTGCCTCATTATCATGATCATATTGATCATTTGCTCCCCTTCTTCTTCAAGGAATTTTATTTTTGGAATCAATTGGTCTATTACGCTTCGTCGTATCATAGACTCTGTCCTTTAAGGACTTCACGTTGGAGCATTCGCAACTGAATTATATCATACGGTCAGTACATTTATCTGGCAACTGATTTGCAACATTATGCAAATGAATTATCCCTTGAACTTTAAGTTTACATATATATTTAACGAGGATCTAGATTATTCATAATTAAGCTCACACATAATTTTCAGCTGTCAAAATCATCTCTCCCCCTAATGTTAGAAAATCTAACATTCATCCCAACCTTATTTGGGAATTCATCTTTGTGCGTTGTGGAGCAATTAAAATCATAACCGCACATTCAACGTTTCAAAGATGAAAATTATATGGTTCCTGATCCTGAACCAATTTTAATGGGAAAACTTTGTTGGCTTGATGCATACATGTGTTTCTACATGTTAAATAAATTTATCACATACCAAATTTATATGGGAGTTTTGTTCTCATAACCATGATTTAGCTATAATTGGAGGCATACAATTTTTGCTAAATCAACCAACATTATCAATATAATTTCATAATTTGGAATTGTGCTCTTAATCTAACAATTCGAGCAAACAACCTTACAAACACCAATTTGTAAGTTGACAACAAAGCACATGTGATCATCGCATAGATGCATCTATCATACAGTTGCAAATGATCCACATGGCAGGTGTATGAGCCCATATTCACTTTTTTATATGTTCCAAAAACTTCAGGGGATTACAATTCCAACCTTAGCTGGTACAATGAAAATAAGCAACACAAGAGAATTCTTGAAGAATCTTTTATTTCTTCATCATATAAGCCACATAAATTCTCAATTATATTTGCATCACATCCAAACCATGATGGTCAACTGGTCATGCCAACTGATATTTATTTCAGTACATGTATAATTTACTTTTGCATGTGACTTCATCAGCATGTTCATGTTTGTCTACAACAAACAAGAGGAAAAGTAGGGTATTCTTTTACATAAATACTTATAACCCTCTTCGGTTGTAGTAATATGAAGATAATAAATCTTTTCATAATTTATAGTCTCAATATTTCTTTTCAATTCATCCGAAACTTAAAAAGTTTCTTTTGAGACTTACTACAATCTTACCCCAATATTATTTCTCTGGCAATATCAGAACTCATTAGAGCTTGCCATTAATTTTGTGTTCTATCACATATTGCATGACACCATCCCTATGGTGAGCATCTCCTTCAAGGAGAAAATTATATTACTATTGTCATGATCAAAATCATTACGAGCAAGACATGTTTCTTGCTTTACTTTTGTTGTACCATAGGTACACAACCAATGACAAATTTGTATTGTCACACTATAATGATCACAACCCTTATAGGCAAGAACTATTTCTTTCTTTCGCTCTTTCGGTAGTTCACAATAAACATACCATAGTGGCGTATAAACGTACAATACGATTAGCCATTTCTATCAAATAAAATTTATTTCCTCTCAAACATCCCGTAGAAGTGAGTTTTGACATATATCATTTTTTTAAATCTCCCATAGAGGTGAGTTGTGGCATAAATCAGTCCATAATGATTTTATCACATCTTGACCCATTCTCTTATAGAATGGTCGAACATTCACGATACTCATCACAAGTTACATTCTCTTCAAGGAATTTCGTAAATTTAC
The DNA here is from genome assembly GCF_001406875.1 of Solanum pennellii. NCBI lineage: Eukaryota > Viridiplantae > Streptophyta > Magnoliopsida > Solanales > Solanaceae > Solanum > Solanum pennellii. The sequence goes on along the minus strand of NC_028640.1, from coordinate 54,512,859 downwards.
ATTATAAGTACATTGTCATGGTTTTAAAATTCATCATATTTCCATGACACGCTTCAACATCACTTTGAAAGATCAAGTGTACCATCACTTTATCTTCTTGTCTCATGATAGAGGATTTATAAACTTGTCAAATTATTGGGTTGACAACATTCACAAGTCTAATGACCTTTCATACCATTTTGATGGTAAAAATTGCCTTCACATTTTGAAGGACTATTTGAAGAACCCATAGTATTCCTCCTTTTATAATTGCCACAATTATGACTATTATAATCTCGTCCCTTCACGCCTTCTTTTCATACATTCAGTCACTTGTCATCTTTCAGACTTATTATTTACTGCTACCACATTCATATGATAGAATGGAGCAATTGGACGGATTTCAAAATTATCATATACTGCTATCACATTCGCTTTAGGGAATGGAGCAAATTTAATGAGACGAATTTTATTTCATCAAAGATATATTTTTTTTCCTTAGTCATCATTTTATCATTACTATGGTGCATTGACTCAAACTCAATGTCTTACCCATATAAGGCGTGTTAGACCGAATTCTATGGGACTTGAACTCAATCCTTATCATCATGGTGCATCAAAACTCAATTTGATGTCTTACCCCCTTGGTGCGATAGAAATTGAATTTATCGTCTTATCCTGAAATATTTTTCATTATGTGCATCCGGACTTTAACCAGATGTCTTACCCTTTTGATGCGAAGGGACTTGAATCCATCGTCTTACCCTTCAATCAATGTCATATAAGTCAATACCAATAGAACTCAACCATGAGACTTTAAATGAAATCAAGAATTATAGAAGCAAATTTAGTAAAAATAAGGTTGAGAGTTTTCTCACCTTTAGCAATTATAAATATTAATAAGTTCCTCGTAATTAACACTTAGAAAATCAATATAAAAATTTACTTTTTTATCCTTCAATTCTTTTCTGAAACGAAGAACTGTTAGTATAATCATAAACCAATGTATAAAATTATTAAAGTAAAACAAACCATATGTTCTACGTTTTCATATAATACGTATATACTAAAATAAATTATTAGTATAAGAGGAACTTTTGAAAATATAAATATGTAACAAGAAAAAATAAATAAAACATGTTCCTGCTCACAAGTTTTTCAACTATAACACTTTTGCGAAGTGCTACAACCTTTAGAGCATACTCGTGCTTATAACGTGTCATAAAATCTAAGCTCACAATAATATAAGTACAAAGAAAGAAGATAAGAGAAGTAGATGTAGGAGAAGACTTTCTTCTTATATTCAAGTGTGTTCTACAAAAGGTGAATAATATTTCTATTTATAGAGTAGAGATATCACCCCAAAGGTCACCATGATTAATGCTCAATTAGTAGATACATAGTTATCCACCAAGGTTCATATCACCTTGGAATTATAAATACATGAATTCATCATAATTCTTAAAGTAATCAAATGGACAATCCATAATTCAATGGATTTATAACATAATTGATTAACTTTTTTTTTTCGTTTTTCTATTATTTCAAAAATAATTTCTTATATTCCTTTTAACATATAAAGAAGAAATATTATTCCTTTTTGATATTTTAAATAATAATTATTATTAATTTTTAGTAGAGATACTATGATAAAATAGTCATGTCCATTATTATCTTTAAATTAAGCATACAAAATCAAAATATCACAAAGTCAAATTGAAGAGAGAATTATTAAAAATACTCAGAAAAGTCTTGTAAAAACAAGAAAATTTTATTAAAAATTTGAGTGAATTGTTAAAAAAACCTTAAATTTAACTAGAATTATTTGAAAGTATATTCTTACAATATCAAAGATTGCATTTAAATTTAATTAATCAAATTAAATAAATATTTTTAAGATCGTCCTAATTTGAGGTAAAACTAATAATTCACTATAATAATATAATATTTAATACTTATTTCAAAAAAGTGAACGAAAGAAAGTAGAGAACGTATGTGGATAAAAATGAAAATTCTAAAACAACCTCGTTTCGTGGAAAACGAAACGTTCTAAATTAATTCTGATCAATTAGGTAACGATCAATTGATTAATTTGACTGTTAAGATTTGCAAAAAGCCATAACTGAAACAGCAGCCAAGTTAGTTGGTTGTTTGTCTGCCGTTATTAAATTTGTGAATAATTAAAAAAAAAGTATTTTTTCAGTCCAACAATAATTATTTAGTATATTATTTTGAGACATTTATATACTTAGTATTTATATATTTTATAAAATTAATAAATAATTTTATACTTACTTTCTAATTTATTTTTATCATTAATCATAATGATTATATTTTTTAACATATTATAATATAGAATTATATATCAAATTACTGTTTTGTTTATGTAGTTTTTTTCAATACATAGTCAATAATAGATTAATATTGTTAGGACAGAAATAGGTATATCCACGTTGTGTGCCCTAAGTAACCTTCAAAGCCTGTCTTTGGGTCCTACACAAAACAGAAACATTTATTCCTCCAAAAATAAATATTTTAATACCGAAAGTACCCCTTTTCCGTTATTGTTGTCTTGATCAACATTTGAAGTTTTCCTTGTCCTCCAGGTCCCCCCAAACAAAATATAATAATTTTTAGTCATATTCTTCAAGGCGTGCTCACAAGTTTCTTCTTTAATTTTTCCTATATACGTCTTCATTTTATGGTGGGGACTTGGTGATTCATTTCATTAATTTCTTCTCATATTTATCAATATTTCACTTTTTAGGTATATGACAAATAAATCAACCTGTCTTTTTTTTTGTGATCATGAATTGTCAATTTTGAGATTTTTTTTGTTTTAATGATGATCTTGAAGTTTTAGTATTTGGGTCATGCATATTGTTTTTCTTGATTAATTACTAATGTTTGTTGATTTTCATTTTCTTTGAAATGAATGGAGAAAATTATCTGATTTGTGTCATTTTCTTTTTTTGATAGATTGCTGTTGGAGTCTGCTATATCATTTTGGTAAGATTTCTGGCTTTTGACTTTTGGGGGTTAATTTTAAAATTTTGCGAGTATTTCATATATATATTGTGGTAAATTTGTTCTGTTACATTATGGTTTGATTAATGATGATCTAACTGTGTGTTTTGGTTTTGAGTTTCAACAGAAACAAGAGACTTTAGATCTCCTTGTTGTCATGTCTTAGTTTTTGTATGATATTCTTTAATTTTTGGATCTCTTCTTATGGTATAGATGCTTTGAAATGGGTAAGAAGGGAAATTGGTTTTCATCGGTGAAAAAGGCGCTTGGTTCGGGTAACAAAAAGAAAGATAAGGTAATGGTTGAATGAAATGACATTTTTTTTTTCATATTTAGTATTTTCTTGAGTAATTGTTTGATGATGTTTTGTTTTCGCTAGAAGAAACAGAAATCAGAGAAATGGTCCGAAAAGCAACAGAACGACGAGTTGGATTCTTCGAATGCAGAAACTGCATTAGTGAGTCCTGCACCTCCTACTCCTCCGCAGGTAGAGCAGATGAAATTGATGGAAGCAGAGAATGAGCAGAACAAGCATGCGTATTCGGTAGCTATTGCCACTGCTGTTGCTGCAGAAGCAGCTGTTGCTGCTGCTCAAGCTGCTGCTGAGGTTGTTCGCCTCACAGCTGCAGCCTGTAGCTCGGGTCAATCAAAGGAAGAGATTGCAGCTATAAGAATACAAACAGCTTTTCGAGGATACTTGGTAGGATATCTAACATCTGCTGTGATTTAAGCTTGCATTATATGATCACGCATTTGAACTTCTTTTGAATGATGTTGTTTTTGCTCGGTGATTAGTCTTAGCGTAGTCCAAAAATAGCGAAAAATGCTCAGTATAGAACACCCTTAGCTAGGAGAGCATTGAAGGTCTATTTTATACTGCAAACAGTTTCTGATATTCCTATTTTATACAGGCTAGGAGAGCATTGAAGGCGTTGAGAGGATTAGTGAGGTTGAAGGCAATGATTCAAGGTCAATCTGTGAAACGACAAGCCACATCAACCTTAAGGTGCATGCAGACTCTAGCTCGTGTTCAATCACAAGTTCGTGCCAGAAGAATTAGAATGTCAGAGGAGAATCAGACACTCCAGAGACAGCTCCAACAGAAGCATGAGAAAGAGCAAGAGAAGCTGAAAGCATCTTCCGTAAGTACCTTTCATATATACACTCGATGATTTGTATGTATGCCATTTGTTTCCCGTAATATTCTTGAGTTCGACATCATGTTTCAGCATCATCCACTTTGGGTTATCTCCTTGTTTTTCTTTTAGTTCCACTTAGAGGTGGTTTTTACTTTTATCTTGGTTTCCCTGCAAAGAAATATGTACTCTTTGTTCATGGTTAGCGCCTTTTGACTGAATTTTTTTTGCAATTTGCAGCAGTCTGGAGATGATTGGAATGACAGTACACGGTCCAAGGAACAAGTTGATGCAAACCTCCAGATGAAGCAGGAGGCTGCCACAAGAAGGGAAAGAGCTTTGGCTTATGCATACACACATCAGGTACATACATTCTTTTCTTGAGTCCTTTCCTTTCTATCTACAAATTGAATGCTGAAATGCTACATACTTTTCCCGTAAGCTTTATGTTAACACCAAAGCTTTGTCTGGAACTACAAAAGATAGATGCAAAGATCTTATTATATAATATATAGTTTCGTTCCTGTAAATCTATGTTGTCCTCCATCTTTTATTTCTCTAAAGTAAAGCCGATAAGTTGTTTGGAAATTGAAGTTTGTTCTAGTACTTCTAGTTCTTGCTTACTTAGGCGGTATATCTAACTTGGAACATAGATCTAACTTGTCCTGACATGTCAAATCTGTAAAATAGAGATGTTATAGACTTGTTCCGATGAAACGTTGCTTCATTTGATCTTTTACGTATAAATAAAATTTCTGGAACTAGTCACCAATAGGATTTACCGACAAAGATATTGCTGACATTTTCCTTCCTGAAAACAATCTAGAATGTACCAGTTATTTATACTAAAGATTACTAGAGTTCTTTGATATTTAATCCCTTGTTACACGATTTAAATTATTGAAGAATGTAATATGGAATCATATACTTTTACAATTACAACAGCCAACACGGAGGAATCCTTCAAAATCTACAAATCAAACATTCATGGACCCAAATAATCCCCACTGGGGCTGGAGTTGGTTGGAACGTTGGATGGCAGCACGGCCATGGGAAGATAAATGTGCAATGGATAAAGAACCTAACAGTGACGAGGTCGCTGCAGAGAGCCCAGCAAGCCAGTCCACTGCTGTGGCTGCTATCACTCATCGTGATTTCCACCTAGACAATAGGCCTTCTCCAACAGCTCATAAGCAAAACCGTCCTCCTAGCCGCCAGTCACCGTCAACACCTAGATCAAAGACCGGACGAATAAGGCCAGCAAGCCCCAGGGTGAGTAATGTGGATGATGACTCTAGAAGCATGGCGAGTGCACAGTCAGAACGCTGCAGGAGGCATAGCATTGCTGGTTCATCAGTTAGAGATGATGAAAGTCTGGCAAGTTCCCCATCTGTTCCAAGTTACATGGCTGCAACAGAATCAGCACGAGCAAGGTCCCGCTTACCAAGTCCTTTGGGTTTCGAAAAGATAGGGACACCAGAGAAGGGAAGTGTTAGTTCTACGAAGAAGCGATTGTCGTTCTCAGCATCCCCTGGTGGTGTACCAAGGAGACACTCTGGTCCACCAAAGGTAGAGATATAAATTACCTAAAGCATCCTAGTGCCGTAAGGAGCACTTGAGATAGCAGGAAAATCAAGAAGTTAGACCGTTTACTTGACTTGTCATTCCTAAAACTATTCTCATGAGTGTGCATATTGAATAACGGTGAGCTGTAACTACAGAGGGACGGAGGAGATAATTGAGTATTGCGGCATTGTATTTGAGTGTTATTTTCATCTACTCACCAACATGTTTCTAACCTTATTGCATAGCTACAGCAAAAGTTTGTGTGCTACACTGCTAGTGATCATATTTAGTGTCATTATTTGCTTTACAGTGATGGTGTTCTTGGGTGTGCTCTTCTTTCGTGTTATTTTTCCTCTCTTTTTGAGTGCTATATTGAAAATTTTAGATGTTGGTAATCTCCAGCCATTCTGGTGTTACTATATACATTGTAATATCTATATGTGTTGCTGTTAATGTATGGCTTATTTGTCATGCCACTTGTGTTGATTTAAAATTTTTTATATCTACAAGCTAAGATGTAGTTTTTGAATATGGAGAGTTGTTGACAAGGAGAAGTTTCAATCATAGTAAGAGAACAGTGGATATTCAGGTTGTTGGATTATTTTGTCTGCTCAATGGTAACATAACAATACCTATTTGGGTAGTCTGGTCTTTTATTGAAAAAATTTCAATCTAGAAAAAAAATGACAAGGATATTTTCCCAATTTCTACATTTTGAATTTTTTGAAAGATGAATGTTAATCTGGGAGCGGGAATATCCGAAAATTCTCCTAAGCTCGAGGACAATGGAGGGAAGAGACTCCAGTGCAAAAAAGATTAAAATCTCGAGGACAATGGAAGGAAGAGATTTCAGCGCAAAAAAGATTAAAAGTTTGTATCTAGAGCCCTTCAATAGTTGCTTGGCGTCTAGATAGACTAGGTATCCTTAACTGAGTAGTTAGACTTGTTTTTACATATATAATATCTTGTAGGTTGTCGAAGATAGGCCTATGGGCACGGCGTCTGGATGGTTGAATATGTGGTTTAAGCCAATGATAAACTTTTCTAGTTATTGTTGAACTCATGGTGTCTGCTGGGAGTTATCCTGGAAAGGTAATTGTGGGGGATCAGAAAAATTCGGTTTGTTTCTCATTTATATTATATTTGTTTGTCAACTTCTTCGTTAGTATTAGATGCGTGATATATGAATAAGGCAAAAAAAGGAAATCACATGATTTCAAATGTTGTTATCGCATGCGATGAATGTGCTTACTTTGGGTACATGCATGTGTGGTTGCTATCCTTCCTTACTATTATGATTGTTCATTTGATGATTAGATTGGGTATCACACCAATGCATACTAATGATTAGATTGAGTACCACGTAAGGAGATACATACTAATTAATAATTGGATCGGACACCCCAATGATACATATATACTATTGATTGGATTCAGTACCACACTGATACATACTAAAAATTGAATCGGGGTCGTTGTGTAGGCCAGGATTGCATACTGAATACCATAATGATGTTTTAGGATCCTTGGAGGTCTGGGTTAATTAAAAGTCTGATGAATCAATGTGATTGTGGATGTAAGAATTATGAGTCTCGTTATGTTGTACTTGGTGTTATAGTTGTAGCTATCTATTTTGCTAAATTATGATTACTTTTTCATATATTCTGTATAAGACAAGGTGTGGCATGAGAAACTAGCTAGTCAACTGAGCTTGCTTCAGAAATCCTCTATGTGATACAAGGGGTTAGTTTATGATTTGATGTGAGGGTGGAATGACCAAGATTGTGCGAAATGTGGTAGATAACTTAAGGTAAAGTATTGTATGGGTCCAAGTTAATAATAGTGTTTGTGGTAAGGGTGCTGATTTAGGGCCCGTTTGGATGGGCTTAATAAAAGCAGCTTTAAAAAAATACTTTTGAAAGTGCTGAAATTTATTTTTAAAATAAGCAGTTATGCGTTTGGATAAAAGTGCTGAAGTTGCTATGTCAAACGTGAAAAGGGAAAAATGGAAGAAAGAGATGTTAGGGTTATGTGGGGAATTTGGAGATTGTATAAAAATATTAAGGGCAAAAAGATAAAAATGTGGTCAATTTAAAACAGCTAATAAGCTAAAAAAAAAAAAAGCACCCCTACCCCAGCTTTTAACTTTTGGCTTAAAATAAGTTTTTTTTTAACTTAAAATAAGTTATTTTGAGTATTGCCAAACACCTAAATAAGTCAAAAACCAGCTTTTAAGTCAGTTTGACCAGCTTTTAAGCTGAGCCAAACAGGCTCTTAAGGGTCAAGCCCCTGCTTTTATCTTCAAGTTACAAGGGATGATGCCTATAAGTATGTGTTGTTTGTACTGATGACAGTGATACTATTTTTACGGTCTTATCACACCACTTGACATAGTCTAGTTGCAAGGTTAGTGATGTTTCTTATGATAACTTGATATTTTGAAAAAATATAATAGTTCTTCATCTTCTTTTGTGTGACTACAAAATCATGACAAGTCTCCAAAACATCTTTTTACCTTGATCCATGAATTTGATTATAAACTACTTCCACTTTAATGATACTTGTCGAATGCATGTTTGCAAAAGTGTATTTACTTCTTGAATTATTCTAGCAACAGTGATTTCCCAAGTTCACCTTCTTTTTCATTTTTACTTAAATCGTTTTCTAATATATCAAACATAAATTAATGATTGATTTTTATATTAGAACGTTATTTGAGAAAAGATGGCCTAAGCACACAAGTTTATAATTAACTTTTTAATTTTTTAAGAAGAATTTGTGGTTACTTATTGACCCTTATATCTGCCAAATATGAGAGTAAAGTTCATATCAAAAACATTTTGTAATACTTAAAATTTCAAAACACAAGAACAAAAGGTCAAATCAAAATATAATTTCATAAGCAAAAAAAAATATACTTCAACAAAATAATAGTGAAAGCCTACGATATATTAAAGACTTTTACAATAATCAAATTATAATAAATAATCAAACAAAATTTTCACATAAAAACATGATTTATAGTCTTATACATGTATTTCATTTTTCAACTATGACATTACAACATCATTCCTTTAGATATCAATATTAATGTTCAAGATTTACTAATAATTATCTCGAAGGATATGTAAAAGAAATATTTCATAACATATAATTTAAAATATAATATAATTTAACATATATTTTATTAAAGTATATTTTAACATATGTTTTATTAAATATAATTTATTTATTTTTAATTAGTATTAAAAAAACTAATTTGAGGGGAAAAAATTGATGTTGTAACTGCAACTATGTAAACTTAGTCTATATCTAGCAAGAAATATATTTTTTTAATAAAAATAACAAACAATACTAATACAGAAAAATATACCTGTGATAGAAACTTTGACCTTGTTCATCCTTAACAAAATTGTGTAGTCATTATCACTAAAGAACTATGAAGGCTTTTTCCTTTCAAATTATTTTAAAAAAGTTTCGCTTTAAAATCATCAAAGAAATCTCTTTTTTTTTTTTGATATATTTTTAATTTTCCAACAAAGCATTATCAATAATTTATCTAAAAGAATTCTTATTCGTCTCTAGTACTAAAATAAAATTTAAAAATTATTAATTTTAATGAGTCTTTACTTGTGTAGATACATGATTCATATTTGTCTTTTTCCTCTTGACTTGTCATTAAGATAAACTCTCCATTTTCTTCTTCTACTAATATTACTTTCAAGTCAATAAGATAAACTCTTCATTTTCTTCTTCTACTAATATTACTTTATAAAAGTTAGTAAATACATGTACAAAATATAATACTTTATATATAATTACATTCACAAATTTACATATTTTATATTCTATATCTCATATAATTAAATACACAAATTTATGCAATTTATATTCGAAAGAACTTCCTTTTAGATTTTTAAAGTATCATCCACTTTTTTGAAATAATAAAGAGGAGGAATTTTAAATAAAAAATATAAGATAATACAAATTAAAACGTTTTGATATATTATGCAAGAATAATGTTCTTTTAATTTGACTTTAAAATAATTCTGGATATAAATTTAAACTATCTTTTCTCATATAAGTAAATATACAGATTGTTTGTCTAAGGTCCCAATTTTGAATCATTAATTGTTTCTTATAGAACCTGAAAAGCAATAAAACATATGTTAGTGTATGCTTGTGAAATCAATACAAATTANTATATATATATATATATGAAACTTGGAAAAGGGAGAAGATGAAAGTGATGGAAAAACAAAGTAAAAACAAGCTTTCAACAAATGAGGTAGTTTTTATGGATTTAGAATAATATTAGAAGTGTAAATAAATGGTAAGTGAAAGAGGGTCGATTTATTTTTACCGAACACCACTCTAGGCAGTCTTACAAACGTCTGTAACACTCAGCCTACTTTACACCCACGAATTTGACCAAGTATCGAAATACTTAAGCAGCAAAGTTAAACAGAAAGCAGACTTTACAGGAACTTGTCCCAACCTTTATTAATCTGGAATTAATACAAAGGAAGGCTTCACGAATTTGTCTAAGGCTAAAAACACTCTGTCCAAGCCTTAGACGAATTTCCACCCTTGATAAAAATTCTGCACATGGCAGTTACATGCGACAGTTACAAATGACACCTGTCCAACACTTGTCATCACAGGGTTCAAACTAAGTTTCCAACTACTATATTTCTAACATATAGAATCTAATTCAAATTACATTCTTATCTACAAGAAATACTAATATTCTAACACTTAGAATATTTCAGGCTACATTCCAACACTTAGAATATTTCAGCCAGCTTCCAACACTTAGAATATTTTAGCTGTCCTCCAACACTTAGTTTTATTTCAGCAATTCGGGTGAACTGCCTTTGTTCTTGCCATTGTCAAGTCTTCACAGCCTTGCCTTGTCAAGCCAACACGCTGCCTTGCCAATGCCCTTAGCCCGCACGTAAGCCTTGCATGTTCAAGTTGTCTTGCCAACACCAAAGCACCTTGAACTTGTGTTGCACTGTTTTGTCATCATCCATGTCAAGACCAATGCCCAAGTCCTTGACATGTCTGCATGTTGTCAGATCAAGTAGTTTGGGGTCTAACAGACCACCCGCACCACTTGAACTCGATGTCCTCATCGAGACTGTTTTAAGATAGTCCTCGATTTGAGCATCAAACTGCCATAAGTCTTTTGCCTTCTCCCAAACTGCATCAGCTGCACTCTTGCCTTTCCAATGAACCAAGAATTCTGTCTTAGTATTCTTCTTACTTGTGCCCAAAACCCGGTGATCAAGGATCTTCTCAATTTCAGCATCATACTGTGTAGCAACTGATGGAGGAGCCCTCTTTGACCTGTTTCTGTCAGGATCATTTGCATCTGCAAAGTAAGGTTTCAAGAAACTCACATGGAAAGTGGGATGAATTTTCAACCTTTCTGGCAACTTTAACCTATAAGCAACTTCGCCCACTCATTTCACCACTTCGAATGGACCATCATACTTAGGAATCAAACCCCGATGTCTGGTCTTACTTACAATCTGTTTCCAGATTTGTGGGGTAAGTTTCAGTACCACCTTGTCACCCACATTGAACTCAATTGAGCGACGATGTTGATCAGTATACTTCTTCATGCACCGCTGAGCCTTGCGCAAGTTATCCTATGCCTCGGATAACATTTCAAGTCTGTCCCTTGCAACCCTGTATGCTGCTGGACACTTTCCCTGATTTTTAGATTTGGCAACATCTAGTGGCGTCATAGGCTGTCTGCCTAAAACGATTTCAAAAGGGCTCATTTCTGTTGCAGACGACTTGTGCAGATTATAGCAAAACTGCGCAGTGTCTAACAATGTTACCCAATTCCGTTGACTTGCTGTCACATAGTGCCTCAAGTATTCTTCCAACAAGTGATTAATTCTTTCCGTCTGTCCATCTGTTTGTGGATGGTTTGCAGTAGAAAATTTTACTTCAGTTCCCATCATATTGAACAAAGCTGTCCAAAATCTACTCGTGAACCTTGTATCTCTATCACTCACAATGTCAGCCGGAACACCAAAATACTTAACCACATGTTTGTAGAACAAATCAGCAGCAACTTCAGATGAACATGGTTCAGGTGCAGCAATAAAAACAGAATATTTTGAGAACCTGTCAACTACCACCATGATAGATGCTTTGCCATCTACTTTAGGGAATCCAGAAATGAAATCCATGCTTATTGATAGCCATGGCCTTTCAGGAACAGGTAAAGGTTGCAGTAAACCTGCTGCCTTCTTACGTTCAGTCTTGTCAACTTGACAAACATGACAAGTCTTGACGTATGCCTCTATATCATCTTCCATCTTCGGCGAAAAATAAACACGAGACAGTAAAGCTAACATCCTTTTAACACCGGGATGTCCAGCCCAAGCAGAATCATGCGCCTCTTTCATTAAGTCTTTGTGCAACCCGCCCTGATTTGGTACAACGATTCTCCCCCCTTTAAAATAGAGCAGATCTTCCTCGATCCAATACCGTCTCATTGTGCCATCTTGCACTTGACCCATCCATTTAACATACAATGAATAATTTGCAGCACACAACCTGATTCTATCATAGAAATCAGTTTCATGTTTTGAAATTGAATATACTGCAACAAACACTTCTTTTCTACTCAGCGCATCAGCAACCTAGTTGTGTTTTCCTGGTTTATGTTCCCACATGAAATCATATTCTGCCAGGAATTCTTGCCACCGTGCTTGTTTAGGACTGAACTTTTTCTGTGTTTTGAAGAATGTATTTGCTACATTATCAGTTCTTACTACAAATCGAGTACCTAGAAGATAAACTCTCCAAACCTGCAAACAGTGTACCACCGCAACCATTTCTTTTTCATGTGTTGAGTATCTCTGTTCAGCATCATTCAATTTCCTACTTTCAAAGGCCACTGGATGACCTTCCTGCACTAATACGCCACCAATTGCCTTGTCTGACGCATCAGTGTGCACTTCAAATGGTAACTCAAAATCAGGCAATTTGAGTATAGGTTCAGATGCAATAGCATTCTTCAAATTCTGAAATGCTTCATCACATCGTTCAGACCAAACCCAGTTTGTATCCTTCTTCAACAAATCTGTCAAAGTCGCTGGCCTTTTTGAGTAACCAGCAATGAATTTTCTATAATAGTTAGCCAAGCCAAAAACGACCTCAAATCCTTCACATGACGAGGTGTTTGCCAATCAACAATGGCTTGCACTTTCTTAGGTTCCATTCGAACTTGGTTTTTACTAACAAGATGCCCCAAGAATTTTATCTCTTGTTGAGCAAACTCACACTTTTCCATCTTGACATAAAGTGTGTATTTTCTCAACTGAGACAGAACCAAACTTAAGTGATTAACATGTTTCTCCAATGTTCGACTATAAATGACAATATCATCTAGATAGACAACAACAAAGTCATCAAGATAGTCAAACAGTACATTATTCTTTAAGTTGCAAAACGTTGCCGGGGCATTAGTCAGCCCACATGGCATTACAAGAAATTCGTATGAACCATATCTAGTTACACATGTTGTTTTTGGTTCATCACCCTCTTCTATCCTAACCTGCCAATAACCCGCCCTGAGATCAAGTTTTGTGAACCAGCATGCCTTACTCAACCTGTCCATCAAATCCTGCACCAACGGAACTAGATACTTGTTCTTTATAGTTGCCTTGTTCACCGCCCTGTAGTCTACAAACATTCGCATTGTCCCATCCTGTTTCTTTTGAAATAAAACAGGAGCACCATATGGGGCCTTAGATGGCTGAATCAATCTAGCATCCAACAACTCATTCAATTGTTTGCGTAATTCAACCAATTCCTTAGGAGCCATACGATAAGGAGCCTGTGCAGGAGTAACCGTTCCAGGCAGCAACTCAATTTTATGATCAATATCCCTCCTTGGTGGTAATTTCTTTGGTAATTCAGGCGGCATAACATCAGCATACTGTTTAAGCAATTCAGCAACACAATCAGGTACTTCCATCGTAACATCAGGTTTCACTTCGACCAAGGCAGCAAGTATAGTGTCATCACCTTTCTTCAGCCCTTTGTCGATTGACATAGCAGACAAGAACATGCCCTTGTCTTTCTTCTTTGCAACATTATTAATGTTCCCAAATGGATGAACTCCTTTGAGAAATCCAGCATTGCTTCCATTCATGACCATCACTCCATCTAAGTGAGGAAACGGAACAAACTGGAATTTTCTTAGAAAATCAATCCCAAGTATGATTTCAAATTCACCAAGCGGCATCACCATCAAATTATGTTTTCCTACCCAACTTCCAGTCGACATAGACACACCATAAGCCATACCCACAATGGCCTGTGCCTTAGCATTGACTGTTTTGACGTAGGAAGGACTTTTAGACAACTTCAGCCCCAATTTTGTAGCAATTCTCACATCTACAAACGTATGAGTGGCCCCTGTATCAACCATTGCTATCACACGTTATTCTTTCACTGTCATTTCTATATGAATTAGGGAAGCATGAGGATTCGAAGTACTAGACATTTCTCCAACATTATTAATCCCTGTAATATGGTTGAAGGACAATCCCAATGGGTTTGCCATTGCAGCCACGATTTCCTCATCTTCCTCCCTTTGATTCATATTTCCAGCAAGCAAAGCATTTACCTTTTCCCGGTTTGGACAAGACTTGGCCAAATGAGGACCACCACAAGTCCAACAGCCCTTAGAATTACCATCTTTGTTCTTTGGTTTGTCTTTTCCATCCCTCATTTGTGCCTTTCCTTTGTCATTTGTACCATCCTTGCGACTATCCTTTTTCCATTCCCCTTTCTTATCATTCTTTTTCTTAGTTTTTGAAGTAGAGGGAACATCTGTCAAAGGACGAGTCGTCCGGAAATCAACCAACGAATCTGCAGCAGCAATTGCACCAGGCAGATCTTTAACATTCTGCCTCCGGAGTTTGTTTTGAGCCCAGCCTTGCATACCCGAAATGAAGTTGTGTAATTTATTCTCATCAGACATATTCTGTATGTCTAACATCACAGAGGTAAATTCTTTTATGTATTCCCTCACCGAACCCGTCTGCCTTAGCCTTTTCAATTTATCCCTTGCAAGCCAAGATGCGTTGCTAGGAAGAAATTGATCACGCATTTCTTTTATTAACTTATCCCATGTATCAATTTTAGGACGACCAGCACTTACATCATCTGCATTTCGAGTCCTCCACCAAAGTTTAGCATCACCCGTCAAGTACATTGTGGTAATATTTAACTTGTCAGCGTCAGGCACCCTTGCAGCAGTAAAATATTGTTCCATGTCCCAAATGAAGTTTTCCGGTTTTTAGCACTTCTTGCGCCACTAAAGGCCTTAGGTTCTGGAATTTTAACCTTAGATGATTCAACACGATTTGAACTCAACATAGCCACAGCCCGACACAATACAACGAGCTCTGCACGAAGGTTCTCATTTTCCTTCTGCAGTCCCTCAAGTTGTTGCATAGTTTTGGTACAAAAATCCAAGATTTCAGTGATATGATTATCAACATTCTGTCGATATACACCAATCTCCCCCTGAACTTTCTCAGCGTCAAATCTCAAATCAATGACTTGTGTAAACAAATCCACAAATGTAGAGTCTCCCAAAATATCATCTGTAAACCCAACGAATGCTTCGATTTTTCGTGACAGTTCCCACAGTTCTGCGTTCTTCACCATCGTTCAACCGTGCTCTGATACCAATTGAAAGAGGGTCGATTTATTTTTACCGAACACCACTCTAGGCAGTCTTACACATGTCTGTAACACTCAGCCTACTTTACACCCACGAATTTGACTAAGTATAGAAATACTTAAGCAGCAAAGTTAAACAGCAAGCAGACTTTACAGGAACTTGTCCCAACCTTTATTAATCTGGAATTAATACAAAGGAAGGCTTCACGAATTTGTCTAAGGCTAAAAACACTCTGTCCAAGACTTAGACGAATTTCCACCCTTAATAAAAATTCTGCTCATGACAGTTACATGCGGCAGTTACAAATGACACCTGTCCGACACTTGTCATCACAGGGTTCAAACTAAGTTTCCAACAGCTATATTTCTAACATATAGAATCTAATTCAAATTACATTCTTATCTACACGAAATACTAATATTCTAACACTTAGAATATTTCAGGCTACATTCCAACACTTAGAATATTTCAGCCAGCTTCCAACACTTAGAATATTTTAGCTGTCCTCCAACACTTAGTTTTATTTCAGCAATTCGGGTGAACTGCCATTGTTCTTGCCATTGTCAAGTCTTCACAGCCTTGCCTTGTCAAGCCAACACGCTGCCTTGCCAATTCCCTTAGCCCGCACGTAAGCCTTGCATGTTCAAGTTGCCTTGCCAACACCCAAGCACCTTGAACTTGTGTTGCATTGTTTTGTCATCATCCATGTCAAGACCAATGTCCAAGTCCTTGACATGTCTGCATGTTGTTAGATCAAGTAGTTTGCGGGTCTAACAGTAAGACATTTAATGTGAATATGACTTTTAAGATGAAAACGTTTTTAAACTTTTAATATGACTGTTTATGGAAGACATGTTTAAACATCACTAATAAAACGACACTTTACCAGGGGCGGACCCAGTAAGCCAGACGCGGGTGCTCGAGCACCCATTGATTTCTGAAATTTTTTTTATATATATATAGAAAATATGATACATATGTTATTATAATTTACATGAGCACCCGTAGAACAAAACCAGTTGTGGGTGAGCTGGTTTAAACCTCTGCAATAAGAGGCGCTCGAAGCCACTGGCGAGGGTTTGAATCCCGCCAGTAGCATTTCTTTTTTTAAATTTTTTCCAGCGAATTTTACACCTGGAAGTGAGCACCCACAACCTTTAAATCCTGGATTCGCCACTGCACTTTATATTAACCGGTCATATTTAATACATTTGTAAATATTTTTAAATCAAAAGATGGAAAGAAATTCTAAAAATTTGAAAAACTAAATAAATATATACATAGCTGAACAATTTTAATAATTATGCCACATCAGCATATAGATATATGAATTGCTAAACAACTTTAATAACTATCTTCTTTAATTCATGAGATTTTGTTGTGTAAATTGTTGTTGTAAGTCCTTTAAGTTCTGTTTATTAAGCTTAGTGAAATCTAAAGATAACCCCCTAAAAAGTGCAATTAATATAACCATTGGTCATGAGTGGCTCAACGATAATACTAATAAAAAAAAGATCTATTTTAGGTTATCAAAATTTGAGAACTCAAAAAAATTTAATAGTGAATTTTATAATTTTCAATTTCACTTGAAAAAATGTTGTACATTATAAAAAAGAACAAAAAAATTTAGTTTTTAAAAAAAAACTATCTACTTTTTATCAAAAATATTTTAGAACTTTAAATTAAACAACTCAAATCTTCATTTTATAAATAAACTTTTTACATCAATGTATTGCAGACAAATATCTAACCTCTTATGATGTAGAACTAATCCTTATTTTTATGAATAATAATATTACTATGTCACATCAAACACTTAATGTCTTTTAAGAATATATATACACTAAAAACAAGTAGTATTCAAAAAAAAAATATCCTAAACTAACAACATTTTTGAACATGTGCATATATATTTAGGGTCTCTTATTATAATCTTACTTTAGGCCACTAATTTTATTGCACATATCCACAATATATTTTTTTTAACAAAAGAATAGTAATATGCCTACACACCCATAAATAGTATAAATTCCTCCAAGATATTTAAAACTAAAGAAAATATCTAAGTCAAGTATATTTCTGAAGTTTTCTAGAGCAATCAACTCACAGATTCCTTTCACTTCAGATATCAAAATAAAATATTACTATCCTTTAAATTTTATATACCTTGTGTGTGAATAATAAATAAAAATACAATATCACTGTCCTCCTAAGACTGCGTACACAAGCAAGCTCCATTAAAAGGTACCTTACCAAGAAAAAAGGAGACAGTTGAGTAAAATGTATGCCACCTCAGAGGTGTGGAAGTGTATCATTAACCTCTGTAATAATTTTATGTGAGTTCAAATACAAAAGACATAAAACAAGTAATTTAACAAGCACACCCAAAATTATATTAAATAATATATAAGAAGATAATTAAACATAATGAAAATTCAAGCAAACAATTTAGAAATCAAAACAAAAAGCTCACATAAGGAACATTCAAGTAATCATGTTGAGAATCAAATAATCAAATGAATATGCTACTCACTAATCCAACTTCTGGACAATAGAAATTTTGCAATGTCCAATAAACCACAAGTTTTAATAAAGTCGAGCCAAATTAATTAAGTTCTTAACAATATAATCATAGCATCCCTCAAACTATTTTTAGAGGATTATATTTAGCAAAACCAAGTTGTAAGCAAAAAATAAACGAGGAAATATATTTTAGACGCAAACAACAACATCAGCATACCTAGAGTATCCTGCAAAGTGCAAGTAAGGTATGGGAAGGGTCGGATATCAACAAACCTTATCTTTATCTTTGTGGAGTAGAGATGTTATTTCTGTTATACTCTTGAGTCAAAAAAAATGTATCTTAGGATAGTAAGAAAAGAGACAGCAAAATAACATAATACTAAATAAATGAACCAACATATAGTAATACATCAAAAAAAATTATAGTGAGGTGCGCCTACATTAGGTCCAATTTTACTATGAGTCTGTTTAGATATTTTTTTTGTTCGTAAAAATGCAAAACTAAAAATTAGTATGTTAGAGAGTTTTAAATTATTGATATTGGAACAAGATTAGTTTAATTTGAGCAAATTGAATAGTTATGATTCAAACAGTTAATTCCAAAAAGTCTTGTATTTAAACATAATCAAAGGATGTCCTATTTAAAAATAACAAGTTAAGATTAAAGATTAATCAGGTTGGAATTCTTGTGTATAATAAGTCTTAGTTGTTAAGAAAAATACTAGTACAAAATAGAAAAACCTTCTAATGTAAGTGAACACCAATTTTTTAATTAATGGAATGACGTCCAAATAAAGTGAAACGAATAGTGTCGATCCACATAGCCAACCCAACTAGTGAGGTATTGAACCATAGTTGAATAATCACTAAATTCATAATTGGTGAATATAACTGCTTGATATCTCATCCAGGTAAAATTTACTGAAACTTCATATTTGAAATGTAAGCATTTTAACTCATTTAGTCATTTACACTTTAGCTTTGATATATTAGAGAAACACTTTATTGAAAGGAATCTTAGTAATCATAGAATTATTCTTTATTATAACATTGTCAACCTATAATAATAATTTTGAGAATTGGTAATTGCATTCTTCAACATTAAGGGGTCGTTTATAAGCTTGATATTTTAAGAACCAACTTATTCATTTATAACTCTAAGGACTATGTTGGTCTCCTCCAAAATAGATATCTACTATGAAACAATAACTAAACAACAGAAGAAAAATAATTCCAGATATCCGAAAAAATCTACCAACTAGAGAACATCCTCTATGTTTCTTCTTAGACCAAAAATGGAAATTAACAAGCAGTTCCCCTCAAATTTCTGTAGAGAGCTAACACTATTCTCAAAGCATCTTTTATTCCATTCTTTTCATACTATCCACCAAATACGTGTAGGGATCGCTCCACACCGTCACTTTTGTGACTTAATCCAACAACTAAGGAGATATACAGTGTGTTGTAGCATAGTTCACATGATACCACAGAGACTAAAAATTAAGCTACCACAAGTGGCCAGTCACCTTGTAGTGCAGAAATAAATGACTATTTGTCTCTGAATACTCATTACAAGAAAACACGTTGATGTTATTTTGATTTCTCTGTTGTGAAGACCTTTATGTGTTTGACATGCTTGTCTAACTATCAGTAAAGTAAAGCATTTGATTTTAGTAGGTTCTAGACAATTCAACACTTGTGAACATGGACTTATCTTGTCTCCTTTAAAGAAATATTGACTTCATACTTGTCCTTCAGGGAAAACTGATATTCAGGTATGCAACAAGGAAACACTTCACACATTGTAGACAACTTCAAAATGTGAAATCTTCCTAATATTTGGCCACTAGAAAAGCTCCATACTGTTGGGCTATTGCCCATGTTCCAGCCAAAGGCCCATGGCCTAATCCTACTTGGAAAAGGATTGGAATTATTCTCTTTATTTGGTTTCCAATTCTATTAGGAAAAGGATTTGAATTGTAATCCTATTTGTAGTTGGTTTTAGCTTTGTAAATAGAGGATGGTTTGAGATAATAATTAATTGCTCATTGATATTGTCTTTGAAAGACATTAGAACATAAGAGAGGTTTTTGAGAGAGTTTTCAACAAGAGAAAAAGAGAGAAAGAAAAGGGTTCTTTTGCTGCAGTCTTTTTCTCCGACCAGCAACGTTCAGATCGTGTTTCCTGATTAACTACCCGTTGGATCGGGCAGAAATTTAGAATGAGTGTTCCTGACATCTTGGTGGTTGATTTGAACGGTGGAGATCGGATTCGGTGGTCAGAAAAATCCTGTTTTAGGTCCCGAACAGAAGCTGGATTTGGGTGGTGTTTCTTTTTATTTTATCTTTTGTTGGTGTAGCTATTGTTTGTTCTCTTGTGGCATTTTTGTGTAGCAATTAGAAGAATATTTGTAACCCTCTTATTGGTATAGTGAAGCAATTTGGATCTTGTCGATCCCGTGGTGTTTACCTTCGGTTTGAAGGGTTTTTCCACGTTAAACTTGGTGTTCTTTATTGTTAGATTTTCAGTTTCATCTTTTCGTCACAACACATACATCCAACTACTTGTTTCTATGACAAAAAGTATAAGATGAATTGTTTTCAACTGGTAACGAATATAGATTCGTCGTGTTTTTCAGTTCGAATAGACATTCTTAGAGCATATTGTACCGACCTTTTTAGGAAAATTTTAATTCAATAAAAATGATACATTGAAGCATGGTCTTAGGTTAGGAATTACACTCCATGTGGAAACATTCAATGGTTGATTCCCGTTTCATTATATTAATGAAGCATGCATCAATACAAAATGGTTAAGCTTACAGAAACTAATATTGAGTATAAGTCAAATTAAAAACAGGCATCAGTACTTATATCTGGCCAATATTAGCTATAGCTAAAAATAGGTTACTTCTAAGTAACTATTTCAATCTGCTATATTTTCCAAGCAATGAACTAAAACTTAGAATTCGTTTTTCGAGAAATTATAATGAGGCATGAACGTTCAAGTAAAAGAACAATTAGCAGACATCCAATATTCTTTTAACACGCTTGATCAGGAAAACATACAAAATCATCACCTAAGACCTCTATTCTACCTTGCCTCATATATCTAAGGCAGACAAGTATTAAGCTATTAAATGATTTGTTCAAGTAAGATATGGACTAGAACACATAATTCAGTTAGACAAAAACTCCAACATCAAGATGATTCATAAACTCAATAGATATCTTCATATGATCATTACTTATTAAAGCGTAAATGAAAAAAAAATAACAAAATCATTATTTGCTTAATGTATGAAATGAGAAGCGATATACTCACTTCATTGAAGTAAAATCTCAAACAGAGTGAAGAAGAAATAGAAAATTTAAAACAGATAGAAGACAAAATAAAACTCAGAGAAAAACTGTGAAGAAATAACGAAACAGTGAAAAATGTGAAGAAAGAAAAAAGCAGCAGAACAACTAAGGAGAAGGAGGAGGAGCAATGCCTGGAGTTTGACGAAGAACAAAAGTAATTTCATTCCTCTTTGGTTCAAGCTTCTTTCCAAGAAGCGATCGCTCCATCTATGTCGCACCAGATTGTCGTTTCGCCTTGCTACATCACTTCAAGCGGTGAAGAGGTCTCTTTTAGTAACATTGACTGAGTTCTTTGATATAATTAAGAAAATTGAAATTTTAGGCAAATTCAAGAAATAATAATACAACAATGCAGGGACACATTGAAAAATTGAATCATTCACTCCAATGATACAAAAAATAAGATAAAAGAAAGTTCAAATGTCTCATTTTATAATCCACTAATATTTTCGTTCGTTTCTTTACTCATTGAGTAATATAAATAGCTCATAGAGCAAAACTTAAATCCAAATTACATTTGGCCCCAATATAACATATAATAATTATATATATTTAACCATGACTTGCACACATACAACAAAAGATAAAGGAATGAGGGGAAGATAGAACCTACAAGATTTTAGCTTTTTCATAAGAAATGAACACCAATTCTCTAAAAGAAATGGCCTAACCAATCGGTGGCCCCCTAAAGTTGACATTAATTTTTCACTTAGACACTCCAACTAGACTTTGTTCATTTTAGATACCTCATGTCATATCTCGTTGTGTCATTTTGACACTTTCTACTGACATGACATAGTTAATGTGATACACTCCTTACCAGCAGCACGTGGAGAGCTTATATTTAACCTATTTTTATTTAATTTCTTCTTCTTCCCTTTTTAGCCACCATTTTTCAAAATTTAAACTACTCCTATGGAGAACTAGATCTAATAGTGCTACACACCAATAAATTTCAAGCTTAAACAACTTTTCTTATTTTGTTAACATTCTTCCTCCTTGAAATGTTTTGAAAAAGTTGAAATATATTTTCTTAAAAGAAAATATAGAAAATTCTTTTAAGGAACTCTTTGTTTAAAGTTGAAGAATTTGATTTTATTTGAAGTTATAAGTAAGAAGAATCAGATTTTGCAAAGAAATTGTGCTTTTGTAAAAATAATTCCTTTCAAATAGTTAAATTACTATAAAAATATATCGAAGAAAATTAAAACAATATGGGATAGGGGGTTGTGGAATATGGAGAAGACAATTTGGTGGGGGAGTGGTTGAGGATCAAGGGTGGGGGTGGTGGAGAAGACAACATAGGGCTTGTAAGTGGTTAATTCTTTTTAAAACTATTGGATAAAAATTGACACGTGTCATTAAGTCATTGACCTATTTTTAAAAAGAAAAAACGCAAAATTCATTATTTAAAAATTATTTTCAATATATATGCCAGGTGTCTTTGTTTAATTCGTCATTTTGACATGTCATCGACGAGTATGTTAAACGCACCTTATATATTTGGTTGATTATAAAAAAAAAGTGTTAAAATGACACACCAAAAAATGACATGAGGTGTCTAAAATGGACAAAGCTTAATTAAAGTGTCTAACTGAAAGTTAGCGCCAACTTCGGGGGGACAGCGATGGGTTAGGCCAAAAGAAATTGTGTAAAACTAAATCAAGCATAACAAACAATCACATATTTTGTTACAACAAGTTATAAACTTGAAACATATTAATTCAATTAATTAAAAACTCTTAGAAAATCTCATGGCGAAACATAGTACAAATTACAATTAAGCTTCCACCATCTGAACCTCTGCTGAACTTTCAAACAATGTATATTTTCCTCTAAGGCTCTAAATGAAAAACCCAATTGGATAAAGACTACTTTTTTAAAACTCAATGAAAATAGCACAAGTGGAAAGTAGTACAATAGATAGAGATGATTGTATACAGATTGCACATTGAAATTGACCATGTCACAAGTTCTTATTTCCTAAGCCCATTTCATCGTCCGTGATCTTTAACGTATAAAAAGGGTAAAATATTGAATGCTACCTTAAAAGAAACGGTAAGATGAGTAGTTGATGGCCATAGAGGTGACAAACAATTTTTTCTTCTCTGAGAAACTTATTAACTGTTTCCTTACAGAACAAGCTGATACCGATCGAAAAGAACATACTTTGTGATGCGTTTTTTTTTTTTTTTAAAAAAAAAACTTAACTAACACACGAGTCTTCAACCTTTGAATCCTAACTCTGCATTTAGAATTGTACGTGATAGTCTCATGCAAATCTAATAAGTAATGGACATATTTTGACTCGGTCTCATGCCATCTTGTGAGAAGGATGGCAATGAGCTTTGATGCGTATTGAAACGTAGGGTTTCAATACATTTTGATGACTGCCAGTATTTTCTTTAGGAGGAGTTAGGTTATGGGAATATTTTCACCAGGTTTAAAAATTCAGTTACTATGCTAACACGTTTTCATGCTTACAAGTACACACCAATAAAAAAAGTATGTCAATAATTGATTGTCCACATATTACTTTAAAAAATACAGAACTACTCATTTTTTTATTAAAATATATATGTATACCCCATGATGGTATCATAAATATTTTCCTAAATCATTCAACGGTACATGAATGATAATGCATAATATATTGATATATTATCATGATGTTGAAATAGTATAACTGAGGAAGAACCACTATTTTACAAAGTCAGTCCTCTATTATTGATGTAAGACTTTTAAATTTTCAATGATATCATAACAATATATGACATGTTGTCATGGTATCATTGAGGAACAACAAGACACTCAGAAAAATTGCACGAACATTAAATGATACTATCACAATATATTGTGATAGATCGTAAAGAGTTTCCTAAGTAATTGAATTTACATGAATGAAACTACCACAATTTTTTCATATGTTATCATAATATTAAAATAAAATAATTGAGGAACAACCACTATTTCACAAAGCATCATCAATCTGTAATGTGGAACTTCTAAATTATCAATGATACTGTAACTATCCTTTTAGTCATTATGAGTAAGTCATAGATGAAAAAAATTGGGTAAGAACTTTTGGAGTAGTTTCTCAAAAATTTAAGGCTAGGCTAGTCATAGATGAAATTTGAGCAAGGTAAGGTCTAAGACAATCTCAGAATGAATAAGCTAAAATGTCTAGACATGGATTGGTTAGTCTATTAACTATGATATTATTGAGTTTATAAGGATTTTTATAAATGAATTTGGATAAGTAGAACTCTCGATATCGATCTTGGTGTGTAAGAGTTAGTTTAGAACTTCAAATTTTTAAGACGTGTTGTGAAATAGCGACTTGTTGGGATAACTCCAAATTTCTATCTCATGCAAGCCGCTACAACATGTGACATGACTCTATAGTGGGGTAATTAATTTTTACGATCCATAGTATACCTTAGTTGTGACATGGTGTATAAGGCCTCAAGAGACCCTACACAAGCCACTTGACATACACATTAAACAATATAATAAAAAATATGAGAAATTAAAGCATGAATATCATATCATAAAGGAGTTTGACACATAAATGTGTAAGTCTAATCATAGTCTTGACAATCCAATCTAATACATCAAAGTTAGGATGTAACTCATACGCCACTTACAACATCTGAAAACTAAAGGTATAAGAAAACAAGTAAGGGTAATATGATCCTCGGAACATGAGAATTCACCAAATTTTCAGTGATCAAGTAATCAACTAGCCATGAGTGGGAGGAGGAAAAACGTTGGACCCTACATTATGAGACATCGTAGGCACAAATATAAATTAGTAAATGAAATGCACTAAGTATAAGGATATGCATAAAAACATGAAACATAATCATAAGGGAAAACATGATATGCATGACCAAGCTTAAACACAATAAAACTTTAAGAAGGATCATAAGTCATGAACATGGTTAATATATCTTGAATCATGATAAAATCTTCATAAAAAACTTTGAAGTAACTTAGTTTGTTTTGTAAGATATCATCTCTAATCAACAATAGACCATGTGAGTTATAACATGTAATCTGATGAAACTAACACACCTAGAAGAAAGAGTCTGCTTGTCAAGGTAGAATTATGTATCGTTTATTCATATATTATTCAAGGATCTACTAGTTAGGTAACTTAAGAAATCCTATGTGGTCATGTAGTTAGCAACTAAAGGTTGCTGCTAAACACTATCCTATTTGAGTCTCTACGTCAAAGTTCTCTTAATGCTAGGTTTAATCACAACGGAATAGATAAAGTCAATTAGCAAAATATAACATTATAAAATGCAATAATCGTAATACCAATACAAATCATAAAGTCATATAAGAGTAGCTCATTTAAACCACGATTCATGCGTATGTGAGAAATCTTGTCGCCAATCATGATTATCTAAGTATGTGAGAGTATATTTCACAATTTGAAGATGATTATGTCAAAAGATATCTTAGATCATAGAAATCTTTCTCATAAGAACATACACTACTTTCATATTCAAATTCATAACTTCATGGGCAGAGGCAGATCTAGGAATTAGAGTCACTGGGTGCCAACCAGAGGCGGACCCATATGATTTGATAGGGGTGCACGTGCATCCGTTAACTTCAAAAAAGTTATGTGTATATATGTATATCTATCGTGATAAACTGACATAAAGTAGGATATAGTCAATAGTGCACCTATAAGAAGCGTAGGGGTGCCCTTGTTTAGTTGGTATACAAGCCAGAGGAACCACTCGCGAGAATACAGTTCAGTCGTATTTCATTATTTTTATTTTAAGTTTAGCTTATAAATCATATTCGAGACGTTAGTTACCAATTAAGATAGTATTGATGCATTAAAATCTTCAAAATTTTAAATTGTCTCTAATGCTCAGTAGACTCATCGATAAAATCAATTTTAGATCCAGATATAATTATTCATCTTGTGGCTGGACAGGAGAGCAGGATTGGGCGACGTACGAAAGCCTAAAGCTTTAATTAACGACAACTTTTTGTTGTTCAAAAGTTTAAAGGAGATTTCAACGGTGAAGAGAGTTTTTTAATTATATTTAATCATATAAAAGAAAAATCAAATATTTAAATTAAATTATTTAAAAATAATTATTGATTAATACTTAATAGTAATAAGTTAATAAAAAAATCAAAATCAAAATCAAAAGAGAATGTGCCTTGTAGTTTAAAAAAGAGTCGCTACCTGTGGTTAAAGACAAATTAGAACAAAAAAAACGCTGCCAGTTGAGGTTGATCCCTTGAACTATGGCTTGTAAACTTGATAGTCTACCACTGCACCAAAGAATAATTTTGTTCTTTGGGTGACACGATTACTATTTATATAGTTGTATATAAATAATTATATATAAATAGAGTTTCCGTCGAAGGTTGTGGGTGGCGTGGCACTCCCACAAGCCTTAATAGATCCGCCCCTATTCATGGGTTTCTTCATGAATTCATATTTAAAATCATAAATAATGCACAATTCTTATGTAAATCAATTAAAATCATGTAATTTAATCAAAACATGCATAAAAATATTGAATTGAACAATTAGATCAACATCAATTAAAATTCATGGAGATCACATGAAACCCTAAGAAAATTAGGTGAAATTGAATTGGAAACCTAGAAATCTTTTGGGACTCATTGGATAAATGAAATCTAATGATGAAGTCCCACATACCTTGATGATTTAATCCCAAAAGAAATTAAAGAAAAATGAGACTTGAAGGTTGAACCCTAGGTTTCTTCTTGAGACTTGCGAGAATTTAGAGTGGATGAACTTGGATGGGAATTGGGGATTTGAGGGTATGAGAGGGGTTGGTAGACTTAGGAGTTGAAGAGTAGTTACAGGTCTTGAATTTAAGGTCAAAATGACATAATATAGGTATTAAATATGTAGAAAAATACCCAATTACCGTTAACAACTAATTATCGGAGTGACCTACAAGTTTGACCTGTAGTCCATAGAACTTTTTATAGCCCATACTGGTCAACCGTAGAATCAACTTGAAAAATGTAAAATTTCTCAACTTCCTACCAGGCATTCCTACGACCTGTCAAAGTTTATACGACTCGTAAAACCCAAGTCCTAGTCTAAAAATTCACCAAATCTGAGACCCCTCTATGAAACTAATCTGCATGTCGTAGTTTTTTTTACAATCCTTCTTCTCCACTCGTAGATCAAACTTCAAAAACTCAAAATTCCAAAACTCAACTTCAGCTCTACGAATTTCTTCCTACGACCCGTAGGATTTTCTACCGTCCGTAGATTGGACTCGTATAACATGCTTCAGTGTAATTTTCTGCACTTTTTCTTTACTTTCAACTTTATAATCTCTAGGTGTTACAATATTTTTCCATGGAAAAATTTATTCTGGAAAAATACTCAATCTATCATGATAGAGTAGGAGATAAATTGAGTGAATTTTAGTATAGTCGGGGCCTTGTACCGATAGTGCTTATGTCATTCGCAGAGGCTATTGCGAATACATTGTTTTGGATTCTATTTTGTATGTTTCAATCTCCAACCCATAGGGTTGGCATGTATATTATATGTTTAAAGTAAATATGTCTTGAGTTTCTGCCTCGTCGTCTAGCTAGTACATCTTTATTTTTGACTTGTCTACCATTTTTATATGGTTTATTGTCATTCAGGTCGTGACTTTCATAGTCCAGGCTTCACTTTTAAGAGATTGTGTTACCTTATCTTTTTGTCCAACAGTTTGGTTAGCTAGTATATTTAAGTGGGTAACTCGATGAATAGTGTATCGAGTGCCAGTTACGCCCCCTATTTTGGGTTATGCATATAATAATAGTTATCACTCGAATATCTAGATGAGATCTTTCGGGGCTATCTCTATGGCAGAGTTTGTAGGTCTTTTATTTGTTGACTTAGTATTGGTGATATTGATTTGATAGGGCCTGAGTTAGTTCATGAGACAATGGTTAAGGTTCGACTCATAAGGGATCGATTGAGAATTGCTTAGAGTTGACAAAAATCCTATACGGGTGGTAGAAGAAAAGAGATTAAGTTTGCCATTGATAATTGGGTTTATTTAAAAATATCAAATATAAAGGGTGTTGTCATGACCCAAAAGTCGAGGTCATGATGACACACCCCGAGAACCCCTCAAAAATTGTGTAAGCAAAAAAAAATAACAACCATGTAGTCAGACCACAAACAATAGAAAATAACAACAAAGAATATATCAAAACATGGGAGCATAAGTATAAAGAGCATTTATACTACTTTAGAGTATGAATCACGTCACCAGTCTTTGAAAAGAAACAAAGACCGAAAATAAAGGATGAAACTAGTGGTAATCCAGGAGGAATATCTTACCACCATACCAAAAACATCTCCTAAGTTAGATATGATCAGTCATCATGGGGGAGTACCCTGACTAGAATCTGCATAAAAAAATTATGTAGACGTAGGGGTGAGTACAATCCACAAGTACTTAGTTGGATTGGTACACTCAGTAAGAGGAATTAATCGAATTTTGAAATATACTACGAAATACTTTCACCTGCATACAAAATAGTCTCATTCTGGCATCGGTGGCGCCAATTTATAATAAATGACTAAGTAAAGTAAACACATAAGGCCTTAACAAGTTTGATATCACATACAAGTTGACAAATTCAAATGATTAATGCAATGTAGCGAGATGATGCAATGATATGGTGTTACAATGGAATCAAGGCTGATACAAAACCTGTTGTATACACTATGTCAGATAAGGCTCCAAACAAGGACCCATGGGGGACTTGCAGTTCATATACAAAATCATAATATCAATATCTCATCAACTTGCCACCTCAACATGGTCAATGATATAAAAAGGTGTCATTTTCTTTCTCAAAAGAAATATCCATATTTTTCTCAATTTCCCAAGAACATGATAGGATTAATGGGGATGGATGCATCACGACACATATATAACATGGAGGTAATAATCAACTCAACATGTATGAACAATTTAAATTTCTTAAAAACTCATCTGAATCATGATATACACCCTCATATAAAAGCATTTTGTTTACTTAAAGCACTATGAAGTTTCCAACTCAGTCCCTCACAAGGTCATTACAAGTCGATTAACATTACAAGCCTTTATTATAGACAACTCATGAATAAATATGCTCTCAAAGAAAATAGAACAATATCAATTAAGGCCTCAACACAAACCAAAAAACATATATAGGCCCTCACATGTGAAACACAATACAACTCGTAACCCAACATGCTACAATCTCATCTTATAGCCTAACACATAAGAATGACTAATTACCCAATTCTAGTCTTGGAAAAGGGTAGACGTTAACTCAAAACCAAAATTTTAATCAAATAATACCAGATAAAATCCTCTACCATGCACTACTCAAAATAATCCCCAACTATCAAAATTGAAAAAAGTTCATCAAAAGAAGCTAGATGGTATCCATATTAATAAGTCTTAAAATTAGGGGGGAAATAGTTCAAAAATCACTTTGAAATTTGAAAGTTCGAAACCCAATTTTTAATTGAAATACATGTTTTACAAGTCAAAAGGGATCCAAGGCTTAAAATCACAATAAAAACAATCTAGAAACAGTCCCCAAATCAATGTTTTACTAAGTTCACAACTTTAGAAGAAACCATTAAAACCCATCGACTTCATGATTGAAAGTAGCTTTGTGAAAATAAGGGAATGGTAAAAGTTAAGTAAAGAAGCTTACCGCGTTAGAATTCTCCAAGAGGAAATCAAAAATCACCTCTCATAGCTTCAAGGGTTTGAAAAGGGTGGAAATAGGATTTTTAGTGAAATCGCAATGTCCATGTGGATTTTACTCATCGCAATTGCGAGCCACTAACTCTCGCAATTGCGAAAGACACTGAAGGGTTATCGCGATCGCAAGACACCTTTTATATGATCCCACGGGTTTTAAAAAAAGGAATTGTTCGTGAAAGCGAGCCTATGGTCCATGATCACAAAGTTGACGAGAAAAAGATACATCGTAATCACGAGACGGGGAGTCCTGATCATGAAGGTCGAAAACGACCTGCACTAGAAATTTTAAACCAACAGCTTAAACTCAAATAAAAAGACTCTGGATGGACCTTCAAAAATCATTCAAGGTATGATAAAAATAAACTACACATGCTACCCGACAAAAATATATATTCTGGACTCAATGGAATCATCAAATTTCTAAATAGAGTTCAAATGAAAAAATTACCCTTCCGAATAACTATCAAGATAAAATTAACGTTTTCACCCATACGCATCAAAACTCAATCTAAGGTCTCAAAAAAATTTTCCAACCACCTAACAAGATTAAATTCAACGTTCTAGATGCGATGGAAATGATGAAAATACCATTCAATGCTCGAAACTCTAAATGTTGATCGAAGTCAACTCTATCAAGAATTCTTTGCACAAGAGGGGTCAAATCAATAAAATCATACCAGATCGCATGGGACCACACCAACCATCCCTAAAAATCAAATAAAGCAAGGAAACACTAAGAGGAAGGGTAAAGTAGTCAATTCACAATTAAAATAAATTTCACAAGAAATGAGTTACATGTGTGATGAGGTTTGCTAAGAAAAGGAAGCTTAGTCCCCATTATATAGTCCCATATCAGATTTTGAGACATTTTAGTGAAGTATATTATAAGTATTATTTCCTTCAGATTTGGCAATGGTGCATCCAGTGTTCAATACATTTTTTTATGTTGAAGAACTGTATTGGTGATCCTACTTTAGTTATTCCATTAGAGAGTGTTGGCGTGAAAGATAGTCTCTCTTATGAAGCAATTTCGATTGAGATTCTGGATTGTCAAGTACATAAGTTAAGGAATAAGAAGTTACTTTCATGAAAGTCCTTTGGAGGATCAATTAGTTGAGAGTGTTACTTGGGAGACCGAATTTGATATGATGTCCAAAAACTCCCCCTCTCTTTCTCTCGTTTCAGTTCAGCTTGAGGTATTAGTTTCTTTTGTATACTCTTTTGGATTCATGCATTTCAATTATTCTTAGATTTCCATATGCATGCACGTTCATGGAATCAGGTTTAAAGTTCATGTTTTAACTTGTGATTAATTAATCCTTGGATTTATGAATTTTGATGATTTTTTTG
Organism: Solanum pennellii; assembly: GCF_001406875.1. Classification (NCBI taxonomy): domain Eukaryota; kingdom Viridiplantae; phylum Streptophyta; class Magnoliopsida; order Solanales; family Solanaceae; genus Solanum; species Solanum pennellii. The sequence continues at coordinate 54,481,397 of NC_028640.1, read as the reverse complement.
TCACGCCCTGATCCTATGCCCTGGGCGTGGCGAGAATTCAAAGACCATTGCTGGCCTAGAGAGGACCCTTGTCCTAGCTTACTTACTCAGAGAAAGACTTAAACAGAAGAGATAACTCAAGAATTAACTTAAAAGTAATACTTAGTCAAAATAACAACTCGAGTCTTAATCGTTTACTAGTGAAATCAAAAGACTAAAGAAACCAATACTATTTGTCGATGAGGCCTCTAAAATTAAGAGGGATGTTGGGATAGGACCCCTATAATTCTAACAACTAACAACTAAAAACTAAAAACAATAACTGAATGATAAAAATATCCTCCAGAATGAAGAGAGGCTCACCAACTGACTCTAAGTTGCTCACTGGATCAATGGTACGCTGGATGCTAATCCAAGTTACTTGCGTCTTCATCATAAGAAAATGCCAGAAAATTGACATCGATACATTGAATGTATGAGTATGCGAGTTTTTAGAATGCTACAACAACTTAAGCTTGAAAAGGAGTAAGAAGGAAACACTTACCTTGGCTTTGCTCAACTTATAGATACTCAAATCAATATAAAACAGTAAAACACATACCATATATATATATATATATATATATATATA